>NC_057806.1:245687959-245987959 GCF_018294505.1 Triticum aestivum
GGCGCGGGACTCGCTGCGGCGGCGGGGCGGACGTTGTCCGGTCGGATCCGGACACGTCCGTCGGTGGCGGGGTTGATCTGTTTTTTTTTGAACTAGGGTTTCGGACGGGGGAAGAAGAGATCCGAATGGAGGGGGTATAAATAGGCATAAGTGGAGCTAGGAGAGTCCAAATTAGGTGCGGTTTTCGCCCACACGATCATGATCGAATGCTCTAGGACATGGAGTAGAGTTTGGTGGGTTTTGGGCCAAATTTGGGGGGTGTTGGGCTGCAACACACACGAGGCCTTTTCGGTCCCTCGGTTAACCGTTGGAGTAGCAAACGAAGTCCAAATGATACGAAACTTGACAGGCGGTCTACCGGTAGTAAACCAAGGCCGCTTGGCAAGTCTCGGTCCAATCCGGAAATGTTTAAACCCCACACACGAAAGAAGACTAGAAATGACCACCGGAGGAGAACGAAGCGCCGGAATGCAAAACGGACAACGGGGAAAATGCTCGAATGCATGAGATGAACATGTATGCAAATGCAATGCACGTGATGACATGATAAGAGATGCATGAAAAAAGAAAAACAACACACGGAGACAAAGACCCGAACCCGAGAAATAAATATAACTTAGCGCCGGAGACGGCAAGAGTTGGATACAAATATGGAAAGTATATCTGGGGCGTTACAACCAAGCTCCTGGATCCGCTTCCCACGGTTCTTCTCTGACGTGATGCCACCGAGGGGGCCTCTCGAGCTCTGGCTGCAGCACGCCGACTGCAGCGCTCCGGCGACCAGAGCGGAGATCGAAGCAGTCCCCACCGGCAAGATCTTCATGACCCGTGGATGGGGGGAGATCGCTCAGGTCTGTCGTGCGAGGGGCGCCCTTGCGATCCACTTTGAGTACGACAGCGCCTCCACGCTCTTCTTCAAGGTCTTCGACGTCGAGGGCCGTCGCCTGCAGTGCTGCTCTGGAGAAGAGCGCGAGGCTGATGCGCACTCCGCTCGTGCCCACTCCAGCAGCAGCAGCCCTTGGGAGTTCGACAGCTCTCCTGAGCTCTATGAGACTCCGGAGACGAGCAACGACAGCTATGTGCCCCCGAGCTCTCGCCGCGCTCGGAGCAGGGCTGCGACGTCCGGCCACCGCCACCGCTGATCTGGATGGGGTTGGCGCCAGCCTCCCGTGGCCCACTGTTGATGATGGCGTCCGCCACGGGAGGGTGTAGATAGGATTCCCCTTAGTATCAGCTTTTGTTTCCTGTGAAGAATCATGATTCACCCCGTGGGGGCATGTAAGGATCTGCAATGCCTTTGTACTTATCTTCCTTGTTATGAAGATTTGATGAATGCGTGTCCCGTTAAGGCTCGGTCCCCCCTTTCTTTCCTCGTGATAGCTTGTTGCTCTACGCTGACGAGTCCCGGTCCCAAGGCGGCTATAGCCGTTGCTGGTATGCCAGGTCGCGATGCCGTGGTCAAGGCCAGGAGGTGCATGGTCCAAGGTCCAGTAAGAGCCCCTGAGGCGCGATGCTCAGGAGGTCCCCCTTAGCGCCCAAGCGGCCATGGTAAGGAAAGAAAGGAAGATGACTTGGCCGCAACGGGGTTGCGGCATGGTGTGAGCGACTACTAGGCCCGAATATTTAGCCGATCTGAGGGCGAGACTTATCTTGCCGACTCTGCGGTGATTCCTGATGTTGCACTAGGGCTGCGCGCCAACATATGCGACATAGCTAGGCCGGTCTGTACGAGTTTTACTTCCCCTGAGCTCTTCTTAGTGCTCTACGTCCTCAAGTCCCGGCCCTCGAGCGAGCTCAGCCGCCACTGGTATGCCAGGTCGTGATGCCGTGGTCAAGGCCAGGGGGGGTGAGGGCTGGAGAGCCAGTAAGAGCTCCTGAGTCGCAATGCTCAGGAGCCCCCCTTTTAACGCGCAAGCGAATCACACGAGAGAAAAGGAGACTCGCGGTGCCGCCTGCTATCCTTCCCGTGGGGTCCGTGTGGACAGGCACAAGAAGAAACATGGTTTGCTGTTACTGCCACCTGCCTGCTGCTGGTTGGTCCAGATGAAGTGAAGGCACTGAGGGTCGGGTGAGGTGACGTGCGTGGGGCGTGCCGCGAGCTAGACCTCGACCGCTCAGATTTGTCAACGTGGCAGGGACGGACCCATGCACCAGCGACGTGCCTGTGAGGAGGCCCCATGGGAGGCGATGATCGAGCAGGTGATAACCGTAGGCAGGTTAAGAAGGGAGAGCATATCAACTTAGGTAAATGCAGGAAGATACATGCCACCGGGTCTGACCCGAGCGGCTTGGGGATGATGCAGCCCGAGGGGCGCCCCCAGCAAGGTAAACTAAAGACTTAAGAAAAAGGGATACATGCCACAGGGACAGACCAATGTGGCCTGGGAATAATGCAGCCTGAGGGGCGCTCCTAGCTTAAATGAACTTGGAAGATGTCACCTGGTTCTGTAGACGAAGTAGAGTTGGTGTAGCTGAAGCCACGCGTTGAAGGAATGGATCCTCATGAGCCACCGGGACCCTGAGCCTCAGGAGGCTCTGGGGGCTCAGGAGGTTCCCTGAAGACCGTCCCCATCTCCTCCAGAACGGCGTGGAACCTGGCCTCCTGAGCTGCCAGGGCTTGCCGCATGTTGCGCTGATAGGCCGACGCCACGCTCGGCAAGCCGAAGGGCATGTGAACATAGCTGTGTGGTGGACCCTCACAGCGGCCCGCACGTGATGCCCAAAAGCGTTCCTGAGATGCGGCGCTGTTGAGCCCTGGGACATCGACGCAGACGCGCAGCTCGGCACCCATGCCTGGATGGTGACCGCACTCCATGAGCGGCTGTCACCGTGCATGGCTCTTGCGTCTTGTAGCTCTTGGGTGGTCTTGGTGATGAACTCCTGGGTGGTGGGCACTCCTTGTCCTGTGCTCTCCTGAGGAAAGCGTGCCGTGAAGCACGCTTCCAAGTGGTGCCCAAGCGATTCCCTTGTGAGGTTGACAAGGTCCGAGGCACTCTAGAAGAGAGCCCCCGAGTCCTGCCTGAGGAGGGCGCCGGGCGTGCTTTCCTATGCGGTGGAGGGAGGCGCCCCTGGAGCGGGCACTAATCCTGACGAGGCTCCTGATGCGATGCCCTCTTCTTGGGGTCCTGCGCGGCGCGACAACTTCTTCTTGGGGATGGTCTCCGGAGGCCTTCACTTCTGCTGTCAGGGTTGTCGATTGCTGCAGCTTGGAAGGCGCACTCAAGGGAGCACACCGCATCCCTCTCTTCACATGGGACCATGATGATTCCCCCGCTTCCTGGCATCTTGAGAACGTTGTAGCCGTGGTGAGTGACTGCCATGAAATTGGCCAGTGCTGGATACCCGAGGATGGCATTATACGGCAAGCGGATGGCGCGACGTCGAAGTCGATGAGCTCGGTGCGGTAGTTCTTGCGCTCCCCGAAGGTGACAGGCAGGCGGACCTGCCCTATCGGTGTGGTGGAACCGTCGGTCACTCCTGAGAAAGGCTTGGTTGGCTGGAGCTGCTCATAGGGCACTTGGAGGTTGTCGAACGTGTCCACGGATAGGACGTTGAGCCCCGCGCCGCCGTCGATGAGAGTCTTGGTGACTTGCACATTGCTGATGACTGGGGAGCACAGCATAGGTAGGGTGCCAGCGGTGGCTGCGCACTTGAGCTGATCCGCCGAGTTGAAGGTGATGGCGCATTGGGACCACCTGAGCGGGCACGTGGCCTCGAGCTTGGGGAGCGCCGCGTTCACCTCGTAAGCGAACTGTTTGAAGATGCGCTGAGAGGCTGGGGCCTGAGCACCGCCCAAGATGCAAGCGATCACACGTGGCTCCTGGAAGCCCCCAGCCCCCTCATCCTGGAGGTGGTCGTCGTTCCTTCTTGGTGGCGGCAACGGGGGAAGACCGGCGTTGCCCTGGGGCGATCCTCACGAGGCGGGTCCCTCCAGGCGCCCTCACGAGGTTGGTCCTGCCAGCGGTCCTCACGAGGCCGGTCGCGCCACTCCTGTTGCGCTCGGGGCGTCGACCGAAGCGTCCTTCCCATATGGCTCTGTGCTCTTGACAGTCACTGGTGTTGTGGGTGTTTAGATTGTGGAAGACGCAGAATGGTCGGACGTTCTTGGACGACTCGGGTGATCTCTTCCCCGCTTGGTGTCGGGCTCCGCTGCGAGCACTACTGCCTCTTTGCGCTTCATGTCCTTGGCCTTAGCCTTCTTCCCCTCCACTCCTGCAGCTGGCAGCTCAAGGAGAGAGTGTTGGAAATATGCCCTAGAGGCAATAATAAATTAGTTATTATTATATTTCCTTGTTCATGATAATCGTTTATTATCCATGCTATAATTGTATTGATAGGAAACTCAGATACATGTGTGGGTACATAGACAACACCATGTCCCTAGTAAGCCTCTAGTTGACTAGCTCGTTGATCAATAGATGGTTACGGTTTCCTGACCATGGACATTGGATGTCATTGATAACAGGATCACATCATTAGGAGAATGATGTGATGGACAAGACCCAATCCTAAGCCTAGCACAAAGATCGTGTAGTTCGTATGCTAAAGCTTTTCTAATGTCAAGTATCCTTTCCTTAGACCATGAGATTGTGCAACTCCCGGATACCGTAGGAATGCTTTGGGTGTACCAAACGTCACAACGTAACTGGGTGGCTATAAAGGTGCATTACAGGTATCTCCGAAAGTGTCTGTTGGGTTGGCACGAATCGAGACTGGGATTTGTCACTCCGTGTAAACGGAGAGGTATCTCTGGGCCCACTCGGTAGGACATCATCATAATGTGCACAATGTTACCAAGGGGTTGATCACGGGATGATGTGTTACGGAACGAGTAAAGAGACTTGCCGGTAACGAGATTGAACAAGGTATCGGTATACCGACGATCGAATCTCGGGCAAGTACAATACCGCTAGACAAAGGGAATTGCATACGGGATTGATTAAGTCCTTGACATCGTGGTTCATCCGATGAGATCATCGTGGAACATGTGGGAGCCAACATGGGTATCTAGATCCCGCTGTTGGTTATTGACCGGAGAACGTCTCGGTCATGTCTGCATGTCTCCTGAACCCGTAGGGTCTACACACTTAAGGTTCGATGACGCTAGGGTTATAAAGGAAGTTTGTATGTGGTTACCGAATGTTGTTCGGAGTCCGGGATGAGATCCCGGACGTCACAGGAGTTCTGGAATGGTCCGGAGGTAAAGATTTATATATGGGAAGTCCTGTTTTGGTCACCGGAAGAGTTTCGGGGTTTATCGGTAACGTACCGGGACCACCGGGAGGGTCCCGGGGGTCCACCAAGTGGGGCCACCAACCCCGGAGGCTTGCATGGGCCAAGAGTGGTGAGGGACCAGCCCCTTAGTGGGCTGGTGTGCCTCCCACAAGGGCCCATGGCGCCTAAGAGGTGGAAAGGGGGCAAACCCTAAGGGGATATGGGCCTTAGGGCCCATATTGGTGCGCCTCCCTCTCCTCTCCCCTCTTGGCCGCCACCCCCTTTGCCATCTAGGGCTGCCGCCCCCCCTAGGGGTGGGAACCCTAGAGGGGGGCGCACCCTCCTCCCTCTCCCCTATAAATAGTGAGGCATAGGGCTGCCCATAACACGCGATTCGATCTCTCGTTGGTACAGCCCTGCGTCTCTTCTTCCTCCTCTTCTAGCCACGCTCCTCCACCACCACCACGCCGTTGTGCTGCTGCTGGATGGAGTCTTCCTCAACCTCTCCCTCTCTCCTTGCTGGATCAAGGCATGGGAGACGTCACCGGGCTGTACGTGTGTTGAACGCGGAGGTGCCGTCCGTTCGGCACTTGCTCATCGGTGATTTGGATCACGACGAGTATGACTCCATCAACCCCGTTCACTTGAACGCTTCCTCTTAGCGATCTACAAGGGTATGTAGATGCACTCTCCTTCCCCTCGTTGCTGGTTTCTCCATAGATAGATCTTGGTGACACGTAGGAAAATTTTGAATTTCTGCTACGTTCCCCAACAGTGGCATCATGAGCTAGGTCTATTGCGTAGATTCTTTGCGCGAGTAGAACACAAAGTAGTTGTGGGCGTTGATTTTGTTCAATATGCTTACCGTTACTAGTCCAATCTTATTTCGACGGTGTTGTGGGATGAAGCGGCCCGGACCGACCTTACACGTACTCTTACGTGAGACAGGTTCCACCGACTGACATGCACTTTGTGCATAAGGTGGCTAGCGGGTGCCAGTCTCTCCCACTTTAGTCGGAACGGATTCGATGAAAAGGGTCCTTATGAAGGGTAAATAGCAATTGGCATATCACGTTGTGGTTTTGCGTAGGTAAGAAACGTTCTTGCTAGAAACCCATAGCAGCCACGTAAAACATGCAAACAACAATTAGAGGACGTCTAACTTGTTTTTGCAGGGTATGCTATGTGATGTGATATGGCCAAGAAGAATGTGATGAATATATGTGATGTATGAGATTGATCATGTTCTTGTAATAGGATTCACGACTTGCATGTTGATGAGTATGACAACCGGTAGGAGCCATAGGAGTTGTCTTTATTTATTGTATGACCTGCGTGTCATTAAAGAACGCCATGTAAATTACTTTAATTTATTGCTAAATGCGTTAGCCATAGAAGTAGAAGTAGTCGTTGGCGTTCCAACTTCATGAAGACACGATGATGGAGATCATGATGATGGAGATCATGGTGTCATGCCGGTGACGATGATGATCATGGAGCCCCGAAGATGGAGATCAATGGAGCTATATGATATTGGCCATATCATGTCACTACTATATAATTGCATGTGATGTTTATTATGTTTATGCATCTTGTTTGCTTAGAACGACGGTAGTAAATAAGATGATCCCTTCCAACAATTTCAAGAAGTGTTCTCCCCTAACTGTGCACCGTTGCTACAGTTCGTCGCTTCTAAGCACCACGTGATGATCGGGTGTGATGGATTCTTACGTTCACATACAACGGGTGTAAGACAGATTTACACACGCGAAAACACTTAGGGTTAACTTGACGAGCCTAGCATGTACAGACATGGCCTCGGAACACGGAGACCGAAAGGTCGAGCATGAGTCGTATAGTAGATACGATCAACATGAAGATGTTCACCGATGATGACTAGTCCGTCTCACGTGATGATCGGACACGGCCTAGTTGACTCGGATCATGTAATCACTTAGATGACCAGAGGGATGTCTATCTGAGTGGGAGTTCATAAGATGAACTTAATTATCTTGAACATAGTCAAAGACTTTTTGCAAATTATGTCGTAGCTCGCGCTTTAGTTCTACTATTTTAGATATGTTCCTAGAGAAAATATAGTTGAAAGTAGCAATTATGCGGACAGTAGAAAGCTTATGTCCTTAATGCACTGCTCAGTGTGCCGAACCCCAAACGTCGTTTGTGGATGTTGCGAACATCGGACATACACGTTTTGATAACTACGTGATAGTTCAGTTAAACGGTTTAGAGTTGAGGCAGCAAAGACGTTTTTCGAAACGTCGCGGAACATATGAGATGTTTTCGGGGGCTGAAATTGGGATTTCAGGCTCGTGCCCACGTCAAGAGGTATAAGACCTCTGACGATTTTCTTAACCTGCAAACTAAGGGAGAAAAGCTCAATTGTTGAGCTTGTGCTCAGATTGTCTGAGTGCAACAATCACTTGAATTGAGTGGGAGTTGACCTTCCAGATAGTGATGTTTCTCCAAAGTCATTACCACCAAGCTGCTAGAGCTTTGTGATGAACTATAACAAATCAGGGATAGATATGATGATCCTTGAGATATTCGTGTTGTTTGACATCGCGAAAGTAGAAATCAAGAAGGAGCATCAATTGTTGATGGTTGGTGAAACCACTAGTTTCAAGAAGGGCAAGGGCAAGAAGGGATACTTCATGAAATGGCAAATCAGCTGCTGCTCTAGTGAAGAAACCCAAGGTTGAACCCAAACCCGAGACTAAGTGCTTCTGTAATAAGGGAACAGCCACTGGAGCAGCATTACCCTAGATACTTGGTAGATGAGAAGGCTGGCAAGGTCGATAGAAGTATATTGGATATACATTATGTTAATGTGCAGTTTACTAGTACTCCTAGTAGCACCAGGGTATTAAGATACCGGTGCAGTTGCTAAGTGTTAGTAACTCGAAATAAAAGAGCTACGGAATAAACGGAGACTAGCTAAAGGTGAGCTGACGATATGTGTTGGAAGTATTTCCAAGGTTGATGTGATCAAGCATCGCACGCTCCCCCTACCATCGAGATTTGGTGTTTGCGTTGAGCATAGACATGATTGGATTATGTCTATCGCAATACGGTTATTCATTTAAGGAGAGTAATGGTCACTCTGTTTATTTGAATAATACCTTCAATGGTCTTGCACCTGAAACGAATGGTTTATTGAATCTCGATCGTAGTGATACACATTTTCATGCCAAAAGATATAAGATAGTAATGATAGTACCACTTACTCGTGGCACTGCCATGTAAGTCATATTGGTGTAAAACGCATGAAGGAGCTCCATGTTGATGGATCTTTGAACTCACTCGTTTTTGAAAAGTTTGAGACATGCGAACCATGTCTATTGGTGTATACGCATGAAGAAACTCCATGCGGATGGATCGTTTAGACTCACTTGATTTTGAATCACTTGATATGCAAATCATACCACATGGGCAAGATGACTGAAAAGCCTCGTTTTCAGTAAGATGGAACAAGATAGCAACTTGTTGGAAGTAACACATTTTGATGTGTACAGTCTAATGAGTGCTGAGGCATGCAGTGAATATCGTTATGTTCTTACTTCATAGATGATTCGAGTAGATGTTGAGAATATTTACTTGATGAAACACAAGTCTGAATTACTGAATGGTTCAAGTAATTTCAGAGTGAAGTAGAAGATCATTGTGACAAGAGGATATAATGTCTATGATATGATCATAGAGATGAATATCTGAGTTACGAGTTTTGGCACACAATTAAGACATTGTGGAAATTGTTTCACAATTAATACCGCCTGGAACACCATAGTGTGATGGTGTGTCCGAACATCATAGTTGCACCCTATTGGATATGATGCGTACCATGATTTCTCTTATCGACTTACCACTATCATTTATGGGTTAGGCATTAGAGACAACCACATTCACTTTAAATAGGGCACCACGTAATTCCATTGAGATGACACCATATGAACTATGGTTTAGAGAAACCTAAGCTGTCATTTCTTAAAGGTTTGGGGCTGCGACACTTATGTGAAAAAGTTTCAGGTTGATAAGCTCGAACCCAAAGCGGATAAAATGCATCTTCATAGGACACCCAAAACAGTTGGGTATACCTCCTAATTCAGATCCGAAAGCAATAAGGATTGTTTCTTGTACCGGGTCCTTTCTCGAGGAAAAGTTTGTCTCGAAAAGTTGAGTGGGAGGATGGTGGAGACTTGATGAGGTTATTGAACCATCACTTCAACTAGTGTGTATCAAGGCACAGGAAGTTGTTCCTGTGGCACCTACACCAATTGAAGTGGAAGCTTATGATAGTGATCATGAAGTTTCGGATCAAGTCACTACCGAACCTCGTAGGACGACAAGGACGCGTACTACTTCGGAGTGGCACGGTGATCCTGTCTTGAAGATCATGTTGCTAGACAACAATGAACCTACGAGCTATGGAGAAGCGATGGTGGGCCCAAATTCCGACAAATGGTTAGAAGCCATGGAATCCGAGATAGGATCCATGTATCAGAACAAAGCATGGACTTTGGTGGACTTGCCCGATGATCGGCAAGCCATTGAGATAAATGGATCTTTAAGAAGAAGACGGACGTGGATGGTAATGTCACCATCTATGAAGCTCGACTTGTGGCGAAGAGTTTTTCACAAGTTCAAGGAGTTGACTACAATGAGATTTTCTCATCCGTAGTGATGCTTAAGTTCGTCGGAATCATGTTAGCATAAGCAGCATTTATGAAATCTGGCAGATGGATGTCAAAACAAGTTTCCTTACCAACTTTCGTAAGGAAAGGTTGTATGTGATACAATCAGAAAGGTTTTGTCGATCCTAAGGATGCTAAAAGGTATGCTAGCTCCAGCAATCCTTCTAAGGACTGGAGTAAGCATCTCGGAGTTGGAATGTGCGCTTTGATGAAATGATCAAAGATTTTGGGTTTATACAAAGTTCATGAGAAAACTTGTATTTCCAAAGAAGTGAGTGGGAGCACTATAGAATTTCTGATGAATATATGTTGTCGACATATCATAGATCAGAGATGACGTAGAATTTCTGGAAAGCATATAGGGTTATTTGAAAGGTGTTTTTCAATAGAAAACCTGGACTAAGCTACTTAAACATTGAGCATCAAGATCTATAAGGATAGATCAAAATGCTTAATAATACTTTCAAATGAGCACATACCTTGACATGATCTTGAAGGTGTTCAAGATGGACCAGTCAAAGAAGGAGTTCTTGCCTGAATTGTAAGGTACGAAGTTAAGACTTAAAGCTCGACCACGGCAGAATAGAGAGAAAGGACGAAGGTCGTCCCCTATGCTTAAGACGTAGGCTCTTCAGTATGCTATGCTGTGTACCACACCTGAAGTGTGCCTTGCCATGAGTCAGTCAAGGGGTACAAGAGTGATCCATGAATGGATCACAGGACAGCGGTCAAAGTTATCCTTAGTAACTAGTGGACTAAGGAATTTTCCCGATTATGGAGGTGGTAAAAGAGTCCGTCGTAAAGGGTTACGTCGATGCAAGCTTAACACCTATCCGGATAGCTCTGAGTAGAGATACCGGATACGTATAATGGAGCAACAATTTAGAATAGCTCCAAGTAGAACAGTTATTTGGAATAGCTCCAAATTAGAGCGTGGTAGCTGCATCTAGGAGATGACATAGAGATTTGTAAAGCACATACGGATCTGATTGTTGCAGACCCGTTGACTAAAACCTCTCTCACAAGCAAAACATGATCAAACCCCAGAACTCATTGAGTCTTAATCACATGATGATGTGAACTAGTTTAATGACACTAGTAAACTCTTTGGATGTTGATCACATGGCGATGTGACCTGTCAGTGTTAATCACATGGCGATGTGAACTAGATTATTGACTCTAGTGCAAGTGGGAGACTGTTGGAAATATGCCCTAGAGGCAATAATAAATTAGTTATTATTATATTTCCTTGTTCATGATAATCGTTTATTATCCATGCTATAATTGTATTGATAGGAAACTCAGATACATGTGTGGGTACATAGACAACACCATGTCCTTAGTAAGCCTCTAGTTGACTAGCTCGTTGATCAATAGATGGTTACGGTTTCCTGACCATGGACATTGGATGTCATTGATAATGGGATCACATCATTAGGAGAATGATGTGATGGACAAGACCCAATCCTAAGCCTAGCACAAAGATCGTGTAGTTCGTATGCTAAAGATTTTCTAATGTCAAGTATCCTTTCCTTAGACCATGAGATTGTGCAACTCCCGGATACCGTAGGAATGCTTTGGGTGTACCAAACGTCACAACGTAACTGGGTGGCTATAAAGGTGCATTACAGGTATCTCCGAAAGTGTCTGTTGGGTTGGCACGAATCGAGACTGGGATTTGTCACTCCGTGTAAACGGAGAGGTATCTCTGGGCCCACTCGGTAGGACATCATCATAATGTGCACAATATGACCAAGGGGTTGATCACGGGATGATGTGTTATGGAACGAGTAAAGAGACTTGCCGGTAACGAGATTGAACAAGGTATCGGTATACCGATGATCGAATCTCGGGCAAGTACAATACCGCTAGACAAAGGGAATTGCATACGGGATTGATTAAGTCCTTGACATCGTGGTTCATCTGATGAGATCATCGTGGAACATGTGGGAGCCAACATGGGTATCCAGATCCCGCTGTTGGTTATTGACCGGAGAACGTCTCGGTCATGTTTGCATGTCTCCCGAACCCGTAGGGTCTACACACTTAAGGTTCGATGATGCTAGGGTTATAAAGGAAGTTTGTATGTGGTTACCGAATGTTGTTCGGAGTCCGGGATGAGATCCCGGACGTCACGAGGAGTTCCGGAATGGTCCGGAGGTAAAGATTTATATATGGGAAGTCCTGTTTTGGTCACCGGAAGAGTTTCGGGGTTTATCGGTAACGTACCGGGACCACCGGGAGGGTCCCGGGGGTCCACCAAGTGGGGCCACCAACCCCGGAGGCTTGCATGGGCCAAGAGTGGTGAGGGACCAGCCCCTTAGTGTGCTGGTGCGCCTCCCACAAGGGCCCATGGCACCTAAGAGGTGGAAAGGGGGCAAACCCTAAGGGGATATGGGCCTTAGGGCCCATATTGGTGCGCCTCCCTCTCCTCTGCCCTCTTGGCCGCTACCCCCTTTGCCATCTAGGGCTGCCGCCCCCCCTAGGGGTGGGAACCCTAGAGGGGGGCACACCCTCCTCCCTCTCCCCTATAAATAGTGAGGCATAGGGCTGCCCATAACACGCAATTCGATCTCTCGTTGGTACAGCCCTGCGTCTCTTCTTCCTCCTCTTCTAGCCACGCTCCTCCACCACCACCACGCCGTTGTGCTGCTGCTGGATGGAGTCTTCCTCAACCTCTCCCTCTCTCCTTGCTGGATCAAGGCATGGGAGACGTCACCGGGCTGTACGTGTGTTGAACGCGGAGGTGCCGTCCGTTCGGCACTTGGTCATCGGTGATTTGGATCACGACGAGTACGACTCCATCAACCCCGTTCACTTGAACGCTTCCGCTTAGTGATCTACAAGGGTATGTAGATGCACTCTCCTTCCCCTCGTTGCTGGTTTCTCCATAGATAGATCTTGGTGACACGTAGGAAAATTTTGAATTTCTGCTACGTTCCCCAACAGAGAGAGGCGCCCCTCCTCAGCTCTTGCGCACTTGGTCGCCTGGTTAAACAACTCCTTAGATGTGCAAAGCTCCTCGTGGATAGCCAGCTCTTCCTTCATCTTGACGTCACGGATGTCGTCTGAGAACGCGTAGATGATGGCTTCGTCCGTGACCTTGGGGATCTTGAGGCGGGTGTTGTTGAAGCGCTGGATGTACTTTTGGAGGGTCTCTCCTGGCTGTTGCTTGATGCGGCGTAGATCGCCCGCGGCCGATGGGCGGTCGCGGGTGCCCTAGAAGTTGGCGACGAAGCGGTCGCGCATCTCATCCCAGGAGGAGATCGAGCCGTGCTGCAGGTTCAGGAGCCAGGAGCGGGCCCCATCCTTGAGAGCCATGGGAAACCAGTTCGCCATGACTTTTTCGTCACAGTTGGCTGCTTCGATGGTCAACTCGTAGAGCTGCAGGAACTCCCGGGGTCGGCGGTGCCATCGTATCGAGGAGGTAGATCTGGTTTGAACTTGCCTGGCTAGGCGACGCTACGCAGTTCGGGGGTGAAGGCACGACAGGAAGCCGCGGTCGCCGGGGCCCGCTTCTGAGGCGGAACTTGGTCTTGGCGAGGTCCGCGCTGTGCCACTGCAGGCGGCACGCGGTCTTGACGAGGTGGCGCCGGGAGCGCCGGTGCAACTTATCGCGGCCACGGGATTTCTTGGCAACTTCTTTCTTCACGCACGGGCACTGGGCGCAGTGGATCACGCCACGGAGGCGCGCGCCTTGGTGCCAAGGCACCGTCTTTGGGTCGAGGCGGTGGAGGCATGCCATGAGCCCTGTCGCCCGTGGCTGGTTGAGGGGGAGGCAGAGAGTGGGACGGCGTCGGAGAGCCCCCTGCGGCACGGACGAGCTCGGCGACGCGGTCGAGCCACTCCTCATAGAGGTCGTCGACGGGGCGGTAACGCAAGAGCTCGTTCATCGTGATGAGCGCGGCCCGTGCCTCCATGGGAGCGCGGTGCGCGTGAGACGAAGAACCAGCAGGGATGAGTGATGGAGTAGCGGTGCGGCCGTCCTGCCGCACCGAAGGATGCTGCGAGGACGCCTGCTGCTCGTTCCCCACGGGGTCGGTGGCAGCGTTGGCGGCGCGAGACGGAGAACGACGAGGCGGCCCGCCAACAGGAGCCGTCTGAGCGACGCGGGCGGCGAGGGCGACGCTCAGCTCGAGCACGGCGAGCGTCCGCCATGGAGACGACGGAGTGACGGAGCAATGAACTGACAGAAGGGAAACCACGGAGCACCACTACCTGGCGCGCCAAATGTCGGATGTGGGGTTCCGGCTAACCCTTAAGGTTCGAACACTGGGGTGTGCGCAAAGTCTTTCCCTCCTACCAATCTATGCTCTAGCTCGCTAAGATCTCGCGGACGAACTCGACGAACTCGCAACACAGAAATGCACGGGGTTTATACTGGTTCGGGCCACCGTCGTGGTGTAATACCCTACTCCAGTGTGGTGGTGGATTGCCTCTTGGGCTGATGATGAACAATACAAGGAGAAGAACAGCCTCCTGAGGTTGAGGTGTTCTTGTGCGTATGAGCTTGTGGTGTGTAGATTCCCTCAAGCTAAGATGAGATGCCATCCGATCCGATCCCCTACTATGGGGGTGGCTAGTACGATTTATAGAGGCCCTGGTCCTCTTCCCAAATATTGAGCGGGAAGGGAGCCAACAATGGCAGGCTAATTTGAAGGGGGACAGCTAGTACAGGCTTTCCTGACAAAAGCGGTCTTCGCCTGCACAAAGCTCTGGTGGTGACGCCGTCTTGGGCTCCAGGATGACCTCTGTCTTGCAGTCCTCCTGGTCTTGGTCTCGTTGCACCGAAATGGCAACCTTTGCCTGAGGCCTCGGTACTCCGCGGCTGCGCCTGTTTCCTTAGCACCAAGGAGGAAACAAGGACACTACATGCGCTGGCACCCGCCTAGCGCCCGCCTGGTGTCGATCGTCATGGCTCACGCCACGAGAGCCTCATGAGGTTCGCCTCGCCTTGATATCTCCGCCCCTCGCGAGCCTGCCTGACTAGGCCGCTCGGGAGGAGGTCTTGCGTCGTCCGCCTTGCGAGGGTCTTGGATGCTTTGTTGATGAAGATGGGCCGTACGTCCTGCTGCTTGGGCACGCCGCGGGCCGCAGGCAGGCAAGTCTAGGGACCCCCGTTCCCAGAATGTCGACAGACCCCCGGCAAGACCCTTGCCAGGGACACTCGCAACCCCGCCCCGGCAAGATCCTTGTCGGGGACTCCCACGAGATCCCGGCAAGGGCCTTGCCGGGGGCGTCTACAGAGCCAAAGCCAGGCCCGCACTTACCAAAGCTTCACTGCCCCGTGCCGTTCCGACGTGGTGACCAGCCTACCAACTAGGCACACACTTGCCTGGTAGCATGCATCTCCTAGGCCAACTAGCCAAGCACCAGCGTGGTGGCATGCAGATCTTCGCGAAGACCGTGCCACCGCACCAGCTCAGCAGCCAGCCCTCCAGCATGGCGCTGCATGCCTTGTCACCTGGTACGCGCGTCGAAGCATGGCGAGGTGGTGATGGACGGGACGGCCCTCTTTTCTGTCCCTGATAAATCAAGTGGACACATAGGCGGTGCATTAAATGCGTTTGTCCTAGGATGTCATAAGATAAACTTGTACACTGTACATACTTTCCACCTCCTGTATGCCACAGTGGCAACCCCTTTAACATATAAAAGGAGGCCTGAGGCATACTGAGGAAGGATTCGGACTGGGCATGCACCACAGCTAGTTCAAGAACTCAAGAACACTAAATACACACAAAGCAGGGCTAGGGTTTTACGCATCGGTTGCGGCCCGAACCTTGGTAAAAATCCCACTGTGTTGATCTTCTAGACCCACACTTTGCGCAGCCCCACGCCCCGCAACCGTAGAAGGGATTCCGTCGAGGGATCCCATAGGTGTCGTTCCAGAACCCCGACAATCTCACTCGAGTCCTGATGGACAGTGGCAGCAGTCTTAACTTGATTTATCAAGACACTATTCATAAAATGGGTATTGACCCATCAAGAATCAAGCCTAGTAACACCACCTTTAAAGGAGTGATACCCGACATCGAAGCCTGCTACACGGGTTCATTAACATTGGAAGTAGTCTTCGGTTCACCGGACAACTTCTGAAGCGAATACCTGATCTTCGACATCATCCCCTTCCGCAGTGGTTATCATTGTCGGATTTCGGGTTCCGGCAGACCCTTGAGGTTCGAACACTGGGGTGCGCGCGGAGATTTCGCCTCCTACCTACCTGCACCCCTTCGCCTCGCTAAGATCTAAACTATAGAAAGAACAACACAAGAGACACAGGGTTTATACTGGTTCGGGCCACCGTTGTGGTGTAATACCCTACTCCAGTGTGTGGTGTGGTGGATTGCCTCTTGGGCTGATGATGATGAACAATACAAGGAAGAACAGCCTCGCGAGGGTCTGTTCTTGGCTGGGGAGATGAACTGCTGGGAGGAGTTCAGTCACCCTTCTCTCCTTCTCTGATCCTTTTATCCTTTTCGAACCTCCTATCCTCGTCCAACCTCCTTTCGCTCTGTGGGTGGCTGGTCCTATTTATAGAGGCCCTGGTCCTCTTCCCACATATCAAGCGGGAAGGGAGCCAACAATGGCGGGCTAATTTAAAGGGGGACAGCTAGTACTAGCTATCCTAACAAAAGTAGGCTTCGCCTGCACAAAGCTCTGGTGATGACGCCGTCTCGGGCTCCACGATGACCTCCGTCTTGTAGTCCTCATGGTCTTGGTCTCGTTGCACCGAAATGGCAACCTTTGCCTGATGCCTCGGTACTCCGCGGATGCGCTTGCCCCCTTTGCACCAAAGAGGAAAGGAGGACACTGCGCAGGCTGGCACCCGCCTGGCGCCCTCGGTCGTCATGGCTTGCGTCATGGGCACCTCGTGAGGTACCCCGCCTTGATCTCTCCGCCTCCTCATGAGCTAGCCTGACGAGGCCGTGCCTGAGGAAGCTCCGCATCGTCCGCCCCGCGAGGCTTGGCCCCTCGCGAGGGTCTTGGGTTTGTGTTGGTGAATATGGGCCGCGCTGGGCCCCCTTTTGAGCCATGCCACAGGCCGCAGGCAGGCAAGTCTGGGGACCCCCATTCCCAGAACGCCGACAGTAGCCCCCGGGCCCAAGGCGCGCCCGTACTTGGCCGTGCGAGGAGGCGGAAGGGCAAGAGTGAAGCGCCGCGGGCCCTAACAGCCTGCGGCCTTCGGCGCCGCGTGGCGGTTGATTGGACGTGGGCGCCTCCACTTCCCCGTGGCGCCTCGGCAACCGCACGGACTAGACAAGTCCCTGCATGCAAAGTGGGTCATGATTACCTGCAATCGTGGAGGTAGGCGGTTGGCCTTCGCCGGCCATAAGTACGGAACAGCGCGCGCCCTTCTTGTCCATCCCTCCTTGCTTCTCCTTCTTCCCGATCCTTGCTCCGTCTTGCTGCGATGGCTCCGATCCGCTGGTTCTCGGCGGCAAAGAAGGGAAATGCTCCCTGAGAGGAACCAGACCCACTCCCGCCTAAGAAACGGCTCGCCCCCCATGGCCCGGACGAGGGGGCCCTTCAGGTGGTGTCGAGGCCTTGGTGCGAGCGGGCGCCGCCGGGGTTCCCACTTCCATTGTACGCCCACGTCGAGGGCCCTGAAGGAGCTGATGCTGGCCGCCATGGGCGGCGCCGCCGTCGGCGCCGCCGGGTCACGAAGGTGTGGGTCGTCCCCCTGGGGTCCACACCGAGGGCTCCTCCCGAGAGTTCGTGCTTCACGTCGCCATTCCTCTTCAGTCTTGGATCCGCCTTCCTCCCTTCTTCGCCTCCGTCATCCCGCAGGGGGAGCCCCTGGAGCTCTGCCTCCAGCACGCCGGCTGCAGCACCCTCGTGACCGAGGCAGAGGTCGCGGTCGTTGCCCCGGGCGAGGTCTTCATGACTCGGGGCTGGAGAGAGATCTCCCGGGTTTGCAGGACAAGGGGCGTCTTCGCGATCCACTTGGACTACGACGGTGCTTCGGTGATGCTCTTCAAGGTCTTCTATGCGAGCGAGCGCCGGCTGGAGTGCTGCTCCGGGGAAGGCGGCCAGGAACCTGCCGCGATGTGGACTTGGCCCGCCAACCGCTCCCTTGGCGGCTCCTCAGGTGGTGGAGGCGTCGGAGGTTCCAGCGACTCCGGCGAGCTCTTCACGACTCCGGAGACGAGCGACGACAGCTACGAGCCCCCGAGCCGACGTCGCTCCTGGAGCAGGGCGGGCTCGTCAGGCCGCCGCCGACTCTGATCTGGATGGGGTTGGCGTCGGTGCTTGACGGCCCACTGTTGATGATGGTGTCTTTTGCAGGGACGCGTGTAGTTTGTGTCCCTTTAGGATCTGTTCCCTGCGAGGAATCAAAAACGCGTCCCGTGGGGGCTTGTAAGGTGCCTGTGATCCTGTTTTGTTAATATAACCCTTGTCGTAGAATTGTGCGAGTTGCTCATTCCGTCTTAGCTCAGTCCTCCCTTTCGAACCTCACGAGGGCTTGGTGCTCTGCGCCGACAGGTCCCAGTCCCAAGGCGGCTTCTGCCGTCGTTGGTATGCCAGGTCGCGATGTCGTGGTCAAGGCCAGGAGGTGAGCGACCCGGAGTCCGGTAAGAGCCCCTGAGTCGCGATGCTCAGGAGGTCCCCTTTGGCGCCCAAGCAGCCGTCGTTTGGTGAGAAAGGAGAGCGGCGTCGCTAACACGGGATAGCATTAGGTGCGGGGATGGTGCCACGGTAGCTGGCGCTTCCGGGTGATGACTTATCTCGAGAATCTGGGGCCGCTCTCTAGTGTGTCGTCGGGTCCGTGCATCGGCAGGCGCGAGGTTGCTCGATGAGGTCCTCGTGTGTCTCTCCCCTCTCGCCTTTGCTCCCCTTTCTGCTCTACGTCCTCGGGTCCCAGCCGTCGAGCGAGTCTCAGCCGTTGCTGGTATGCCAGGTCGCGATGCCGTGGTCAAGGCCAGAGGGTGAGGGCTAGAGAGCCAGTAGGAGCCCTGAGTCGCGATGCTCAGGCACCCCCCTTTAACATGCAAGCAGTTCGCGCGGACAAAGCGAAGGAGACACCGCAAGGGCCTCGCCTGACGCAGCTCCTTCAGGAGGTCCTGCAGGTCCATCATAGAAAAAACAAGGGGTTGCCATGACAATTGACAGTCAGCCGTTGGTTGCTTCCGAGGGGTAGTGAGGCACTGAAGGCTTGACGAGGTGACGCTATGCGGGGCTGCCGCGGCCAGAGCTCAGCCATCCAGGTTTGTCGGTGTTGCAGGGACGGGCCCATGCGCAAGCGTCGTGCCGTTTGGGAGCAGCTCCGTTAGTTGGCGTCAACTGAGCAGGCAACTAGGTAAAACACATTAGCCGCGGAGGAGTGGATTCGTTCAAATAGATGCTGGGAAGGCGGACATCACTGGGTCAGGCCCGAGCGACTTGGGGGGTCATGCAGCCCGAGGGGCGCCCCCAACAAGGTAAGCTAACAACATAAAGTAAAAGAAAGGGATACA
This sequence comes from Triticum aestivum, assembly GCF_018294505.1. Lineage (NCBI taxonomy): Eukaryota > Viridiplantae > Streptophyta > Magnoliopsida > Poales > Poaceae > Triticum > Triticum aestivum. The sequence continues at coordinate 245,707,341 of NC_057806.1, forward strand.
CGCCGCAGGGACGGACCCACGCGGCCTGGGAATAATGCAGCCCTGGGGGGGGCATTCCCAGCTGGAAATGAAACTCGAAAGATGTCACCTGATGATGTTGAGGATGAAGGAGCATTGGTGTAGTAGGTTCGGTGGGCTGCGGGAGCCGATCCTCACGAGCCCCCAGGCCCAGGGGCCCCGGGAGGCTCCGGAGGCGCTGACGGCTCCTCGCGGGCCATCTCCATCCCTGCCAGGGCTGCGGAACGCCTGGTCTCTCGTGCCTCCATGATGCACCTCATGAGGCGCCGGTACGTGTCGGCCGCGTTCGGCAAGCCGTAAGGCATGCGAACGTAGCTGTGGGGTGGGCCTCCGCAGCGCCCCACTCGCGAGGGCCAGAGCCGCTCCCTAGAGGCGACTCGGTTGAGCCCTGGTATGTCGATGCAGACGCGCAGCCCACCATCCTCGCCTGGATGGGGAGCCACTGCTGGTAGGCGGCGACCGCCTTTCATGACTCTTGACTCCTGTAGCTCCTGAATGGCCTGGCTGACAAACTCCTGAGGGTCTAGATCTCCTTGCCTTGCTCCTTCTTGAGGGAAACATGCTTCGAAACACGCCTCCATGTGGTGCCCAAGCGCCTCCCTCGTGACCCTAGCTAGGTCGGCGGCCCTCCAGGGGAAAGCCCCCGAGCCCTGCCTAAGGAGGGCGCCGGGCGCGCTTTCCTATGCGATGGAAGGAGGTTCCCCCTGGGCAGGCGCGGTCCCAGAGGGGCCTGCCTCCTGAGTGGTTGGGCCGGACGATTTCTTCTTCTTCTTAGGGGCGGTCTCGGGAGGCCTCCTGCTTCCGCGATCCGGGTCTTCCAGTGACGCGTCCTGAAAGGCTTGTTCCAGGGAACACACCGCATCCTTCTCTTCACAGGGCACTGTGATGACTCCGCCGCTTCCTAGCATCTTGAGGACGTTGTAGCTGTGGCGAGTTACGGCCATGAACTTGGCCAGCACTGGGTACCCAAGGATGGCATTGTACGGCAGGCGAATGTGAGCGACGTCGAAGTCGATGAGCTCGGTGCGGTAGTTGTCGCATGCCCCGAAGGTGACAGGGAGGTGGACCTGCCCAATCGGGACCGTGGAGCCGTCGGTGATACCGGAGAAAGGCTTGGTTGGCTGAAGCTGGCTGTAGGGCACTTGGAGGTTGTTGAATGTTTCCACGGACAGGACGTTGAGCCCTGCCCCGCCATCGATGAGGGTCTTGGTGACCACCACGTTGCTGAGGATTGGGGAACAAAGCATCGGGAGGACTCCGGCTGTAGCCGCACACTTGAGCTGATCTGCTGAGCTGAACGTGATGGCTTCGAGCCTGGGGAGGACTGCGTTCACTTCGCGGGCGAACTGCTTGAAGATGCGCTGAGAGGCTGGGGCTTGTGCCCCGCCCAGGATGCAGGCGATCGCGCGCGGCTCCTGGAAGCCCCCAGCCCCCTCGTCCTGGTGGCGGTCCTCGTTTCTCCTTGGCTGCGACGGCAGCGGTGGGAGGCCTGCGTTGCCTTGCGGGCGATCCTCGCGAGGCTGATCCCTCCAGTCTCCCTCGCGAGGCTGATCCCTCCAGCCTCCCTCGCGAGGTGGGTCTTGCGAGCGATCCTCGCGAGGTTGATCGCGCCACCCTTGGCGCGGGCCACGGTCTTCCCAGCGTCCTGCGTTCCTTCCTCCTCCTCGACCGTAGTCCCGGTCACCGCGGTCAGGGCGACGGCCGATTCTTCCTTCTCGCACGGCTCGGAGCTCTTGACATTTGTTGGTGTTGTGGGTGTGGAGGTCGTGGTACACACAGTACCGGCTTCCCTTGGAAGGTTCGGGCTGATCTCTGCCCCGCTTGGTGTCTGGTTCTGCCGTGAGCACGGCAGCCCCCTTGCGCGTCACATCCTTGGCCTTGGGCTTCTTCTCTTCTAGGTCTGCGGCAGGCAGCTCGAGGAGGGAGAGACGCCCTTCCTCGGCCCTGGCACACTTGGTTGCCAGGTTGAACAGCTCCAAGGAAGTGCACAGGTCTTCACGCATTGCCAGCTCCTCCTTCATCTTGACGTCGCGCACGCCGTCGGAGAAGGCCGACATGATGGCCTCCTCAGTCACCTTGGGAATCTTGAGGCATGCGTTGTTGAAGCGCTGGATGTACTTCTGCAGGGTCTCCTCGAGCTGTTGCTTGATGCGGCGCATGTCGCTCACGGCGGGTGGCCGATCGCGAGTGCCTTGGAAGTAGGCGATGAAGCGGGTGCGCATCTCATCCCAGGAGGAGATTGTGCCTGGAGCCAGGTTTAGGAGCCAGGTGCGGCCCCGTCCTTGAGCGCCATGGGGAACCAGTTCGCCATGACCTTCTCGTCTCCGTTGGCAGCTTCGATGCCCAGCTCGTAGAGCTGGAGGAACTCCGCAGGGTCAGCCGTGCCGTCGTAGCGAGGAGGCAAGTCTGCCTTGAACTTGCCGGGCCACGCGACGCTGTGTAGCTTGGTGGTGAAGGCGCGGCAGCCTGCTGTGGCCACGGGAGGCCTGGGATGACGGGGAACTAGGTCTTGCATGTCCCCTCGCGCTGCAGCTGGGAGCAGCGCGGGGTCTTGACGCGCGGGAGCAGGAGCATGGTCGCGACGTGCTGGAGCAGGGAGCGCCCGGGCAGCTTCTTGCGGGCGAGGGACTTCTTGACAGCTCTGCTCCTGCCGCGCTGGCACCTAACGGAGCGGGTTCCTCCCAGGGCCACGCGCCTTGGAGCCATGGCGCCTTCCTGAGGAGGAGGTGGCCGGGGCGCCGCCGGAGCTTCATCGCCCGCGCGGGGCGGGGTGCGGTGCAGCAGAACGGATGGCGCAGGAGAGCCCCTTGCGGCGCGGACGAGCTCGGCGACGCGGCCGAGCCATTCTTCGTAGACGTTGTCAACGGGACGGTAGCGCAGGAGCTCGTTTGCTGCGATGAGTGCAGCCCGAGCCTCCATGGGTGCGCGGAGCGCGCGGGACGAAGAACCAGCTGGGTGAGCGAGGGAGTTGCGGTGCGGCTGTCTTGCCGCACGGACGGATGATGGGACGATGCTTGCTGCTCGTCCCCCGCCGGGCCGGTGGCGGCATTGATGGCAAGTGACGGGGAACGGCGAGGATGCCCGCCGACAGGGGCCGTCTGGGCGACGCGGGAAGCGAGTGCGGCCCGGCGCTCGGCGCGGGCCCGACGAGCGTCAGACATGGGCGTGATGGTCGGAGGAGAATGGGGTGGTGGAAGACGAATCCCGGCGCTCCCCTACCTGGCGCGCCAAATGTCGGATTTCGGGTTCCGGCAGACCCTTGAGGTTCAAACACTGGGGTGCGCATGGAGATTTCGCCTCCTACCTACCTGCACCCCTCCGCCTTGCTAAGATCTAAACTATGAAAAGAACAACACAAGAGACACAGGGTTTATACTGGTTCGGGCCATCGTTGTGGTGTAATACCCTACTCCAGTGTGTGGTGTGGTGGATTGCCTCTTGGGCTGATGATGATGAACAATACAAGGAAGAACAGCCTCGCGAGGGTCTGTTCTTGGCTGGGGAGATGAACTGCTGGGAGGAGTTCAGTCACCCTTCTCTCTCTCTCTCTGATCCTTTTATCCTTTTCGAACATCCTATCCTTGTCCAACCTCCTTTCGCTCTGTGGGTGGCTGGTCCTATTTATAGAGGCCCTGGTCCTTTTCCCAAATATCGAGCGGGAAGGGAGCCAACAATGGCGGGCTAATTTAAAGGGGGACAACTAGTACTAGCTATCCTGACAAAAGTAGTCTTCGCCTGCACAAAGCTCTGGTGATGACGCCATCTCGGGCTCCACGATGACCTCCGTCTTGTAGTCCTCATGGTCTTGGTCTCATTGCACCGAAATGGCAACCTTTGCCTGATGCCTCGGTACTCCGCGGCTGTGCTTTCCCCCTTTGCACCAAAGAGGAAAGGAGGACACTGCGCGGGCTGGCACCCGCCTGGCGCCCTCGGTCGTCATGGCTTGCGTCACGGGCACCTCGTGAGGTACCCCGCCTTGATCTCTCCGCCTCCTCGTGAGCCAGCCTGACGAGGCCGTGCCTGAGGAAGCTCCGCATCGTCCGCCCCGCGAGGCTTGGCCCCTCGCGAGGGTCTTGGGTTTGTGTTGGTGAAGATGGGCCGCGCTGGGCCCCCTTTTGAGCCATGCCGCAGGCCGCAGGCAGGCAAGCCTGGGGACCCCCGTTCCCAGAATGCCGACAATCATGCACTGCTCGGACGTGACGCCTTCACCCGCTTCAATGCAGTCCCACATTATGCTTACTTAAAGCTCAAAATGCCTGGACCCCGCGGCGTTATCATAGTCAATGGAAGCATGGAGCACTCACTCCGTACTGAGGAGCACACCGTGGCCCTTGCAGCCAAGGATAGAGTGGCCTCATCAAGACGAACACTTCATCGACCATCAAGCCTCCGAACATTGTTAAACGAGTCCGGCCTACCCTGCAGAATGACAGCTTGGTCAATCCGGTGCTGGACTAGCAGTTCTGCCTCCGTCAATCGCCCTATCTAACCACGACATATGTACCACGTGCGCATAACTACGCACTTAAAATACCTTGGGAAACGGCGGAGGCACGTTGCGGACGAGGTTTAGAGTGCGGCTCGACCCTATTCGGACCTTAAACATTTTTTCCTCCTTCTCGTTTTTTCTTCTTTCTCCTCTCTATCATAGGTTTGTTAAGACCTAATAACTTCACGGTCGTACAAGGGCCCTTTTCCAGGCCCCTTTTTCTTAACAATCGTCGATTGCCCCTCTCAAAGGATCTTCCACCAAGGCGAAAAGCGGCGCAGACGTGCGGCAGGGTGTCCAGGGGATCTTCAAAACAACCTTTCTCTTTTAGGCCCTATTTGCAGCTTTCCCTTGTTCACAAATTCTCGGCATGTAAAATACCCTTGATGTTCATGGCATTATCTGTAATAGCATGTTTTAACGTATTAATCGGATTAGTTTTTTACCAACCCTTGTTCGGTATTGGTTTATTTCACAATCCGTATTCCCCCTTTGCGTCAGATTGCCATGAATACTCTGGTACATCCTAAGTTCCAGGGGCTCTATTCAGCCACATATATTTAAAAAAAAGTCCGAACACTTCTATAGTACACTTCGGCATCCCGAACATTGCATTATATGCATCAGCTCCGAATCATGTCTTTGGTAAATAGTTGGGTTGCCCGGCTCCTGTGGTTACTACCTTACGTTCCGCTTGTTCGACTAGGGTAGTAAAGGGAGAACTACTATGATTGTGTTTCTAGATCGCCTGGTCGAACACCTCAGTAGAGAAAGCCGAAAACTGACTGTCATGATAAGGCGAGAGCTGGTCGGTGGTTTGGCGACTTGTGATAAATCTTTTGCGATTTCTTCCGTATTATACGAAGGATTAGGCTTCATCCGGTCACGCGTCTAAGGCATCCCAGTTTGGATAGCTGCATATGCACCAGGGGCTAGTACTAGCCCCACTGTCAAACTCCTATGGCTAAATGAAAGTAATAAAGCCGCATAGTCTGATTGCCGGATTCGCTTGCAGACACCTCCTTTACGGACCAAGACGTTGGGTCAAGCGTGATCATGCATTCTACTGAACACCCCCATAGCATCTACGTGGGGGCTGAAGCCGACGAATGGCAAACTTTCAGAATAATAAAATACGGCCGCACAGGAGGAAAGTAATTTCAGACAAAAGCATACACATATTACATGCCCTGGTTCATAACACAAAGTCTGGATAACTATATTACATTTACTCAAAGATGATATTATTTGAGCATTGGCCCTCTACTATTCGGGCACCCTCCAGGACATCGCCAAAATAACGCTCCGGCTTGCGGTGGTCCTTGCCTTCGGGCGGGCCCTCGGTCGCCACGATGGTGGCCTTCATCTTCGGCCAGTGCATCTTGACATGGGCGAAGGCCATCCATGGACCCTATATGCACGCCGAGCACTTGACAGCTTCCACTCGGGGTAGTGCGTCGGTGAGTCGCTTCACCAGGCCGAAGTAGCTGCTCGGAATGTGTTTGGTTGGCCATGGCTAGACTATGACGTCCTTCATGGCTAATCAGGACATCCTATGCAGCTCTGCCCATTGCATCATCTGGTTGTTCAACAACACTGGACGCTCCGGCTCCAGGAATTGTGACCACAAGAGCTTCTCCGTCGTGTGTCCCTGCTGGGCTCGAAATAATTGCGCGGCATCGGCAGCACTCTTCGGAAGATCCGCAAATGTGTCTGGAGAACTCCACAGCCGAGTGAGCAAGGCATATTTTTGACCGCCAAATATACTCTGCAAAAGAAAGGGCTTACCAACTGCTATATGTTCGGCCTGCTGGATCTCCTTATGAGCTGCCTGGGACTCGGTCCGCGCCTCCTTGGCCTCCTGGATAGCCTTGGTGAGATCCACCGCTTGTGTCGTATTCTTCTCCTCCAGAGCCTCGCACTTGCCGGTGGTATCCGTGAGCTCTTGCTCCACCTCGGTCACCCTCTCCTCATACTGGCGGCAGGCGACCTGCTCGGCCTTCAAATCCGCAACCGCTTTATCAGCAGCCGCTTTGCTTGCCCTCGCCTGCTCTTTGGCTTGCGCAAGGGCTCTCTTGAGGGTCTCAACCTCAGCCGTGCTACCTGTAATCACTTCAGGCGCGTAAAACAATCTTTTAAAATATACCTTACACCTCATTGAACCACTTATTAATGCGGTCGATATCATCATTGGCCACCTTCAGCTTCCGCTTGAGTTCAGAAACTTCAGCGGCATGGGCGGTCGCCGCCAATAGGGAAGCATGTTTATCCAATAGACAAGTACATTACCTCGTGTGATTATTACTTGATCCTCTATTTGGCCATCTTTCAAAACCAAACAGAGTCTCAGGGGCTACTATCTATACACAGGCATATTTTTTCATATGAAAAGCAGCTAAGAATATTACATCGCATACCTCGAAGCCTGTTAGCAGGCTGGTGAAGGCTTCGTTCAGCCCGCTCTTGGCGGACTGAACCTTCTCAACCACCTCACCCTTCAGGGAGCGGTGCTCCTCCATGACGGAAGCACATTGCAGTGCCTCCACCAGGGTGTTTGGCGCCTCCGGACTAGTAGAGGTCGCCGCCAGAGTTGGCGCTTATCGGGGTATGGGGTCCTGGCAAACCCTTAAGGTTCGAACACTGGGGTGCGCGCGAAGTCTTTCCCTTCAACCGATCTATGCTCTAGCTTGCTAGGATCTCGCGGACGAACTCGACGGACTCGCAACACAGATGGACACAGGGTTTATACTAGTTCGGGCCACCGTTGTGGTGTAATACCCTACTCCAGTGTGGTGGTGGTGGATTGCCTCTTGGGCTGATGATGAACAATACAAGGGAAGAACGGCCTCCTGAGGTTGAGGCGTTCTTGAGCTCGGTGAGCTTGTGTGTGGGGGGTGGTCTCTCTCAAACTAAGGTCAGTCCGTCCCTTCTCTCACTCAGATCCGACCTCTCTCTCCACTATGGTGGCTAGTCCTATTTATAGAGGCCCTGGTCCTCTTCCCAAATATCGAGCAGGCAGGGAGCCAACAATGGCGGGCTAATTTGAAGGGGGGCAGCTAGTACAAGCTATCCTGACAAAAGTAGTCTTCGCCTGCACAAAGTTCTGGTGGTGACGCTGTTCTGGGCTCCACGATGACCTCCGTCTTGCAGTCCATGGTCTTTGTCTTGTTGCACCGAAATGGCAACCTTTGCCTGAGGCCTCGGTACTCCGCGGCTGCGCTTGCCCCCTTTGCACCAAAGAGGAAACAAGGATGCTGTGCGCGCTGGCGCCCGCCTAGTGTCGATCGTCACGCTCACATCACGAGAACCTCGTGAGGTTCGCCTCGCCTTGATATCTCCGCTCCTCGTGAGCCTACCTAGCGAGGCCACTCCAGAGGAGATCTTGCATCGTCCGCCTCGCGAGGCTTGGCCCCTCGCGAGGGTCTTGGGTGCTTTGTTGGTGAAGATGGGCCGTACGGCCTGCTGGCTCAGCCACGCCGCGGGCCGCAGGCAGGCAAGTCTGGGGACCCCCGTTCCCAGGACGCCGACAGTAGCCCCCGGGCCCAAGGTGCGCTCGGGCTTGGCTTCGCGGCGAAGCCAAGGGTCAAGCTCGAAGCGTCGCGGGCCCTAAAAGCATGCGGCCTCGATTGACGCGTGGCGGTTGATTGGACGTGGGTATCTCCACTTCCCCACGCTACCTTTGAATCCGCCTGGCTATGCGGCCCCGCTTCTTGCACAATTATTCCTCCCCCTCCATGCCTGGCTTTCCAATCTTCCAATCTCGCTGCTTCCTCGATGCCCTATTCCGCCTTCCCAGTCCAACTAGTGTTCCGCCCACTTTGCCGCCATGGCACCGAAACAAGCCGACAAGGGGAGGAAAACTCTGTCCTCGCCAACTGCGCCTCCATCCTTTGAGCCGGCACTCATCCGGCCTCAGGTGCTCAAGGACGAGGCCATGGGCAAGGTGCGCCCCATGCTCGCCTCCAGCTTCAACGAGTGGGGAGAGCGCTCCAGCATGGCTCAGGTAGTCACCGAGGTCCCAATCTTCATTGACGCCCTCTGGGATGGCCTGCTTCCTTCCTTCCCCGCCTTCTTCAATGCGGTGCTCGAGCACTATCAGATCCATATGCTTCATCTCGACCCTCAATCTGTGACCCTTCTTGCCGTCTTTGCCTTCGTGTGTGAGGCCATGGTGGGCATCACCCCCTCTGTGGCGCTCCTCCGCCACTTCTTCTTGCTACATCTCATCGGTGCCCGACAGAGCTCAGGGTGCATGGGCTTTTAGGCGGTGGCAGCGACGGCAAGCATGGGGATCGACTTCAAGCTTCCTTCATCCACGAGCGAGTTCCGCACGCGATGGGTGTTTGTTGATGCCGGCGTGCTCAACCCTCTGCTCCAAGCTCCGGTGGGGCCTGCCATTCCAAACGCCGGCTAGGGTCACCAGAGGCTCACGAGCCCCTGCCTTGCCCCCGTCTAGGCCAGGCTGCGGTGGTTGAAGCACCTTGGTGTGACTGCGCCCATGGTGGTGAGGGAGCTCGTCAGGCGTCGAGTTGCCCCGCTTTAGCGTCATTCTCGCCCGATGTGGGACTTGCTTAGCAGTCGGGACAACATGAGGTTTCAGGAGGAGGGGCTTCCTCTTGCTGCACGGCAAACTGTGCTCACAGTGCTATCTGGTGTCCCTCTGCCGGACAAAGAGCTGCATGTTGTACCGCAGTGAGAACAAGGTTACCTTTGTCGCGACCATGCCTTCCTTTGATGAATGGGGGCTACGCCCAATTGGCTTGGAGGAACCCCGCGAGAATCCCGTCATCGTGGTCCCATTCTTCGCCGCTGGTGACGAGCTCGCCCCAGGTGATGGTGCGGGGGAGCGAGCTGCAACGGGGGCCGGCTGCTCAGGTGTTGAGGAGCATGTGTCGAGCAGTGATCCAGGGGCATCATCCTCGGGAGCTTATGACGCCTCTCCTGAGGCGCCAGTTGCTGATGAGGTGCGGCATGCGGCTCCCGAGGCCGAGGCTTCAGGGGCCTCGGGAGGTCGCAGCGAGAGAGAGCTGGGCTGTTCGCCGCAGGCGGGCTCCCTTGAAGCCATTCCTCTTGGTTCTTCTTCGGCTCCGCCGCACTCCGGCCTGCACGTCCAGCGCTTCGGCCACCTTTGCGTGGACTTCAAGGAGCTCCTAAAGAGGAAGGGACCCCCTAGCGGTGGCAGCGTCTTCGGACCGTTGAAACGAAGAAGTACATCGCCATCGACGAGTAAGTACCTCTCCTTGGTGATCTTCTATGTGCCGCCTTCCCTTCCTGACGGTTGCCCCCTCAGGTCCCCTTCTGCTAAGGCCGCGAAACCTTTAGAGAAGCAGCTCCCTCTCGTCCCATCGTACTCGCCAAGCTTCAGTGCTTCAGGCTCAGATACTGCCCACGGCGTGGGGTCAGCCTCGGGACCTGGTCCGTCGTCAAGGCGCCCCGAGCTTGTGACTTCGCCGTCCTTCCTACGCGGCCTTGCTTGGAGTGCAGCGGGCATGCCAAGGACTCCTCCCTTGGTCACAGTCGGTGGATGGCTAGCCTCGATGCTGGAGCCTCCTTCAAGCAGCGGGCCTTGCTCGGTCCGGGCCCCTCGCGAGGGTCAGCCGGCGCCTGGGGCCGTGCCAGCCCCCAGCCCCCAACCGGGAGATGGCGTGCCACTTGATGCTCCACCCCAGCCCCTGAGGCGGAGGACGAGATGGGGCGAGTGTTCGAGCTCGAGCGCGGGCGCAGCGTGGTCCGCCACGAGCTCTTCCAGGAGGCGATGGGCACGATGAACCGCCTTGGTGAAGAGCTTGCTGGCGTCGACTCGCGTCTTGAGGCCGAAGGTCTTCGGTTGGTGGAGGAGCGGCGCAAGCTGCGAGTGGCCATCAACCTTGGCCATTATCATCGCGACCTCGAGAACGCGAAGGCTGAGGCGTCCCTCAAGATTTCCAATGAGGCCTGCTCGCGAGCTTTGGAGGAAGCTCACGAGGCCGATCGCCGCTGCGAGGCTGCGGAGGAGCGCGCGTGGGAGCTCCAGGCCTGGAGCGCGTCCCTTGAGCAGCAAGTCGAGGCGCACAGGGCCGCCCTCGCGTCGATGAGGGGGGCGCCTGCGGAGGAAGAGGATATCTGGCGGCGTGAGGAGGCGCTAGCCCTAGAGGCCGTGGAGCGCAGCCTTGAGCTCGAGCGGCTGGAGACGAGGGAGCGTCAAGTCGCTCAAGCTGAAGATGTCGTCGGGGCCCATGAGGCCGGAGTCGAAGAAGAGATCAATCGCCGGGTAGCCGTGGTTCGCGCCGATCTGGAGGGAAGGTACGGCTTGAGGTTGGAGCTCGCTGGACAGGAGGGCGCGGGCAGGGCCGCCGCCCTCAGGCCCAGGTTGGACGAGGCCGAGAGGCATGCTGAGGCCACAACTGCCGCCCTGGTTACGGTGCAGGCGGACCTGGCTTCCGCCCGCGCCGAGCTGCTTTCCCTCCGGAGGCGAATTGACGATGTCGAGGCCGTCGCTCAGCAAAACAGAGAAGAAGTTCTCCAACGCCGAACGCTGGAGCGTGTGCATGGCCCTATGCTCCAAGACCTTCGGAACAAGGCCAACACCGCCCTGGGCTATATCTGCGATGAGAATGCCCCGACCCCTCACTCGAGTGACTACGCCGGCCACCTGACCTTCTTCACCGAGGTGGTGACGCGCCTGGAGGCTCAATCTGCCAGAGCTCGGCAGCTTGTGGAGGAGAGGGGTCGTGGCCTGCTTCAGCGCGCCTTCTCCCGTGTCTTCAACCACCTCCTGAACGTCGACCCCAACTTCGACTTTGATGCCGCCATTGCTCCTGTGCCCATCGCCATCCGGGGCGACTTGGCACGTTGGGTAGAGGATCATGTTGACGCGTTGGTCAGGGCCTTCACCTCGGAGAACGATGGGGTGGTGGTCATCGCAGACGAAGGTGACGTGGTCAACGACGGCGACGGGGGCGTCGCCGACAGCGGCGACGATTCCGACGAAGGTGATGACGATGCGAGCGACGCGTCCCTGGACGATGCAGCGAGCGATATCTCTGGCTGATCCCGTATTCTCTTGTTGTTTTATTCTGCACGCAAAACTCGGGCGTGGCCCTTGGAAAAATTGTGAGAGCATTTTGAGAGGGGGAGCCCCTCGTGTAAGCAAATCGCGGTTTTTACTTTCCTATGCAATGCGGGTATGTGTCCTCGCGAGCTCGTGAAGCTGGGGGTGAGTTTCCAAACGTGGATTACCTTAGTCAGCGCCCGCTTAGGGCTGGGTCGTGAGGCGACGAGTTCCTGAGAATCCTGTGGAGCCTATCGCCCTGTTTGAAGGGGGGTCCCGGAAAGGGTGAGCACCAGGCGTAGTGCTAGCGCGTGCTCTGCACGGTCCGGCTCGCGAGGAGCTTTGCGAGGGAGAGGCATACGGGCGTGAGTCCCAAACCAAACAAGATCCAAAAGGCGAGAAATGGCTCGAATGAGAAAAGGCACCCCCCCGCGCGCATCGATAAAAATTCAGCTTCAACTTAAGTCCAAAATCAGAAAGCAAAGCCATAGAAAGAGAGATCCAAAGCAAAAGGCCTCCTCCGGCACCTAGTCTAGTCTTCGGGTCTTCAAGTCTTCTCACTAGCGCGGAGCTAAGTGTTGTCCACTAGGTGTGGGAGGGAGCCCCAGGGCCTGAGGCCGGTGCTCCTGAGACTCAGAGGCGTGTACAGCCCCAACTCATTATTATGTGAGAGTGTCACGGGTGGCGAGCTTCACAGGCACCAGGCCTTCTTCACAGGTATTGGCCTTGCTTCATACCGCCAGACGAGGGCCCCGCCTTGCGACACTCTTGACCTCCTTTGAGCCGGCCGGAGACCAGGACGGCACAAAGGAGGGAAAGAGGATGCCAGCGGTTCCCTCGGTGACCACGGGTCCTCTGCCGGAGGAAGGGTCGTTGAAGCCACCCCGGCAGAGGGCCTACCTCCAGGTGTCCCCTAGTTTCGCGTGCCTTGAGGAGGGGCCTTGATCCTGGCTCACTCTCGGCGGCCCCCAGCGTGTCTCCCTTGTTGAGATGGGTGCCGCCGTGCCGGGGTCGTCGATCGGTGCTGCAACCTGATTCATCGGTAGCCCATGGTTAGCATAAGACTGTTCCTGAGAGGTTAGCGGTACCCTGTAGTTGCCGTCGCCGGCATGTTCGCTGTGGTTCTCCGCTGGCTCTTGGAAGGCTTCAACTCCTAGCGCCCCTTCTCCCCAGTCTTCTCCAACGAATGAGCCGATGTCGTCCTCTGGTGCGTACCCTTGGTCGATCATGCGGGGCACGTAGGCTTCCGGGGCCATCACCCCGAACACCTCGCCGTGGTGCCCCACACTCCATGTTGCTCCGCCCATGAAGGCGTCCTGGGGATGATAATACAACATCGGTCTGGGGCCATGGGGGATGACGCTAGCGCTCATGCTTCTCGAGGGCGGCATGGGGGGATTGGAGCCCCCTACGCCGCCAGTCGTGCTGGTGTCGGCGAAGCCCCCGGGCATAGTCAACGGCGCGCAGATGTGGTGAGGCTCGCCGCGCGACCTTGCATTGGCCTGGGGGAGTCGATAGCTGAAGGGTGGCACTCATGATGCTGCTGTGTCCAGGAGCTCAGCAACACGCTCAAGCAGCGTGTCCCGGCCGCTCTCCATCAGCCTGCATCGCAGCAGCTCCCTTGCCACTGTGAGTGCCGCCCGCATGTACGCTTGCTCCCGCCGTGAGTGCGGTGCTGTTGCAGCGGCATGACTTGCTGCTCTCACCGTGGCTCGTGCTTGCCGCGGGGTGAGGATGGATGATGCCTGACCACGTTCTCCACGCCCGGTGGAGCTTGGTGATGCCCGCGCCACCTGGGGTGCGGGGTCGAGATCTTCATGGGCAGGCGGCGCCGTCCGGGCCGGCCAGGCTGCCCAGCGGTCGGACCCGGCTCTTGTGTCGCCAGACATCATAGCTGGTGAATGTCGGAGAGCTGATCGGCGGAGAAAAGGCTCCGGCGCACCCCTACCTGGCATGCCAAATGTCGGGGTATGGGGTCCCGGCAAACCCTTAAGGTTCGAACACTGGGGTGCGCGTGAAGTCTTTCCCTTCAACCGATCTACGCTCTAGCTTGCTAGGATCTCGCGGACGAACTCGACGGACTCGTAACACAGATGGACACAGGGTTTATACTGGTTCAGGCCACCGTTGTGGTGTAATACCCTACTCTAGTGTGGTGGTGGTGGATTGCCTCTTGGGCTGATGATGAACAATACAAGGGAATAACGGCCTCCTGAGGTTGAGGCGTTCTTGAGCTCGGTGATCTTGTGTGTGTGGGGTGGTCTCTCTCAAACTAAGGCCAGTCTGTCCCTTCTCTCACTCAGATCCGACCTCTCTCTCCATTGTGGTGTCTAGTCCTATTTATAGAGGCCCTGGTCCTCTTCCCAAATATCGAGCGGGAAGGGAGCCAACAATGGCGGGCTAATTTGAAGGGGGACAGCTAGCACAAGCTATCCTGACAAAAGTAGTCTTCGCCTGCACAAAGTTCTGGTGGTGACGTTGTTCTGGGCTCCATGATGACCTCCGTCTTGCAATCCATGGTCTTGGTCTTGTTGCACCGAAATGGCAACCTTTGCCTGAGGCCTCGGTACTCCGCGGCTGCGCTTGCCCCCTTTGCACCAAAGAGGAGACAAGGACGCTGTGTACGCTGGCACCCGCCTGGCGCCAGCCTGGTGTCGATCGTCACGGCTCACGTCATGAGAACCTCATGAGGTTCACCTCGCCTTGATATCTCTGCTCCTCGTGAGCCTGCCTAGCTAGGCCACTCCAGAGGTGATCTTGCATCGTCTGCCTCGCGAGGCTTGGCCCCACGCGAGGGTCTTGGGTGCTTTGTTGGTGAAGATGGGCCGTACGGCCTGCTGGCTCAGCCACGCCGCGGGCCGCGAGCAAGCAAGTCTGGAGACCCCCGTTCCCAGGATGCCGACAATGCTCCCCCCTCTTTCGAAGGGGGTTGCTCGCTCGATTCCGGAGCCACTTGGGTCTCCGGAATAGTGTTCGGCTAGGGGCCGGATTGGTCAGGGCCCCCGTCGTCAATCTCCATGGGGGTTGCGCCCCCCATGTTCTCGTTAGCCGAGGCATTACCCCCTGGCGCCGTCTTGGCGACCTCCCGCAGCTCTCCATGGCCCGGAGAGGCCCTTCAGGACAACACCTCGGTTTCATCCATGATTGTTGGCACAGAGGCTCGCGGAGGCATCTCTCTCTCCACGACCTCTGGTGCCAGTGAGTTCCCCTCAAATGACGATGGTTGGGGGAGGTCACGGGCCGGACTGGGACACACAATATAACATGTTACATTACAATCATAAAAGACCGGATATCTATAATGTATCCTTTGACACTTATGATGTGTCCAGGGGCTTTTCCTTGGGGCACCTCTTTGGGGAGTGTTCGGCATCTATGTCCGAATCATCCGAGAGGGTTATCTTCCCCCTCTTGGACGCCCCCGCCTCCGGGTCTATGGAGGCGGCCCTTTTCTTCTTCCTCCCCTTAAGGGGAGAATCGCTTTCTGCCTCCTCCTCCTCTTCGTCTTCATATCCCTCGTGGGAGGAGAGAGCTTCAGTATCTCGGGACACTGCGTCTGAAGTACCTTTACGGCGGAGGCCACCCTTGGCCTCCTTGCTCTTCTTCTTGGCCTTCTTTGATGGCACCTGATACGGCGCCGGGACCAGCATCCTCGTTAGCAGAGGAGTGGCTGGGTCTTCAGGTAGCAGAGCCGGACACTTGATCTGCTCTGCCTTCATTGTCCAGCCCTGAATGAGGAATGAAAAAATCAGTATACCCTTCGATTGGTGAACCAAAGGTATGTTCGGAAAAAAATTACCAGAGTGGCCGGATTCACACTGTCGAGGCCGATGTCATCGGTCTTCTTCGGCCACGTCTTCTGGGCCTTGAAGAGCAGATTCTAGATCTCTTTGTGCATTGTGCCGAAGAATCACTGAGGGTCTGCGGCCCTACCGGATTGAACTCCCACATATGGAGAGGCCGGCACTAGCAGGGGAGGGTCCAGTAGAAAAGCATCACCTGAATCACGTCAGTAAGACTGGTGTCGGTGTCAAAACCGGCGGACCTCTGGTAGGGGGTCCCGAACTGTGCGTCTAGGACGGATGGTAACAGGAGGCAGGGGACACGATGTTTTACCCAGGTTCGGGCCCTCTTGATGGAGGTAAAACCCTACGTCCTGCTTGATTAATATTGATGATATGGGTAGTACAAGAGTAGATCTACCACGAGATCAGAGAGGCTAAACCCTAGAAGCTAGCCTATGGTTTGACTGTATGTCGTAGTTGTTGTTCTACGGACTAAAACCCTCCAGTTTATATAGACACTGGAGAGGGTTAGGGTTACACAAGATCGATTACAAAGGAGGAGATATCCATATCCGTATTGCCTAGCTTGCCTTCCACGCCAAGTAGAGTCCCATCCGGACACGGGACGAGGTCTTCAATCTTGTATCTTCATAGTCTAACAGTCCGGCCAAAGGTTATAGTCCGGCTATCCGGACACCCCCTAATCCAGGACTCCCTCAGTAGCCCCCGAACCAGGCTTCAATGATGATGAGTCCGGCGCGCAGATTGTCTTCGGCATTGCAAGGCGGCTTCCTCTCCAAATTCCGTGTACCTGTTTTAAATAGTGTCCGGCTTCTTGTGAATGTTGCGCTCCTTGGCTTCCACGCCCAATAATGGCCACTTTCCACATGTCGAGTAAATGTGAAGAGCCAGGGTGTTTTTACTTTTACCCCTAGCTGCGCAAACGAGCTTCCTATTTGAAGAGGCGAGGATTCAGATCCAAATCACACCATCCTCCCTCGGCGAGCCTTCATCGAAGCGCATTCGACAGAGATCCATTTCAACATGGCCGGTCGACGCTGCTCCTCCTCTCGCTCCCCTAGCCCCAAGCCCGGAGATTGGGAGAGATGTTCCGTCCCGCACGACAAATTAGTGATGCTTCAGGCTAAGGGATTTCTTCCCCCGGCATACATGGTCCCGGTTCGAGCCGGGCTCACCACCTATAATGGCGGAGAGCAAGCGGAGAGCCTTCCCAATCCCTCCAAGGGAGAGCGGGTATGCCTTGTCCCTCATTTGGTAAGAGGGCTCGGATTTCCAATTCATCCATTTCTCCTGGGGCTCCTCGAGTTCTACGGCCTCCAGTTGCACAACCTCACGTCTGCCTCCATATTACATATCGCGGGCTTCGTAGCCCTTTGCGAGCTATTTTTGGGCTATGAGGCTCATTTCGCGCTGTGGAAGAAGTTGTTCTGCCTGGTGCCCCGTTCTCAGGAGGGGTCAATATATCAAGTGGGCGGAGCCGAAGTGTGGTGTATTGCCGGGACCGGATATCTATCCGGAACCCCAAAGAAGACGTCCGAAGACTGGCCTTCAGAATGGTTTTATATAGAAGACGTCCCCCTCCCGGACCCTTTTCGGATCGGCCTCCCTGAGTTCAACAACGCCCCTTTAAAGAAGCACCGGAGCTGGCGTCCACGGAGCCCCCAGAAGGAAGATGACAGGGACATTCTTTACCCGATGAGCCGGATAAGTTTGTTAGCTCGATCCGGACTAACCATGATCGAGGTCATGGCCACATGTATCATGTCGGGGGTGCAGCCGCTTCAGTATAGAGGCCACCCCATGTGGGATTTCAACGGGGAGGATGACGCCACCCGCTACGGCCGTAAAGGGCCGAAATCGGTTGCTGATCTAATAAAGATCTTATCCACTTTGTACAAGGGAGAAGAGGAGGAATTCCTCCGCGTCAACCCGCGGGGCGGATTTTCTATGTACAATCCTCCATGCTAGGTAAGCAGACTCTTTTTCTCACCCATCCGTTTCACATTCCCATAGTTAAGTATTCAGTCTAGCGATTTCAACGCAGGAGCTGCGCCAGGTTGTAAGGGAGATGAACATCCCTCCTCCACAACCCGAGGACCTGGAATGGTCCCTTGACCCAGCCTCCCAAGAGGATCCGGACATATCTGTGAAGCTGACTGATGGGGTGTTTTACCAATTGAGTAATGACAACGCCTTGGTGGCCATTACGGCCGATTACCCTGGGCTACTTCCAGCCTCACAGGTAACTGAGACCGAAGTCCCAATACTTTGAAAAGGGATCCGTCCTTGCGTGTTTTTGATTACCGTATAACAACCGTGTTTTGCAGGGGAGGTCCTCGAGGCGGAAGGTCGAGCCTGCGGCGACTAGCCAACAAGGGGCCACGAGGTCAGGCAGGCTGAAGAGACATGCGGTCCCGGATTGAGGCACCGGCGCAGCGGTACGGCGCGCCGTTTTTATTCCAAGGCATTATTCTCTGAGGCATATAACACCCATGCCTTCTTTTTAGGAAAAAGAGCACTCGCCGGACTATATCCGGAGAGGCTACTAATAGCGCCTCCACCAGCCAGGCTCCAACGCAGGATTCGGAGGCGTGAACAAATACGAGGCGTGCGCCGGGCGCTCCTCCGACAGAGGATGCGAATAGACTGTCCGTCACCCATTCTAAGGTGGAAAGTGCCATGAACCATAGGCGTCGCCGGACTGTTCTTCGTGGCGCTTGTTTCTCCCAAGAGGCATTGGATGCCTTCAACTCAGGAGGTGTGTACCTTCGTGCCGCTCAAAATGGTCTAGCCAGAGCCAAGGAGCAGTATGTAAAAGACATACGGGTGAGAAAATTTGGTGATTATATATATTAGTAGCCCCTGAGACTTGAAACAGTTAGAATAACTGATTTAAGGATCATTTGTTATACAGGTTCTTACAGAAAAGAATACCCAACTGTCCCAGGAGCTGGAAGGGTGCAAAGCCCAACTTCAGGCCGCACTAGCCGCGGCAGTGGAGCCCAAAGAGACCCCCTTTGGTAATATATCTGTCAAATGATAAGTATCATATAAAGTTCGGCGTATATGCAGATCTGACGGTAAAATTGCAGATGACGCTGGAGTAAATTCGGATAAGCAACAGCTCCTACGCCAGCTAAAGGCCGGTGAGAGCGTGCTTACGAGGGTGAGGCAGGAGAAGAATGATCTCCTAGATGCCAACACCAAGCTGGGCGTGGAATTAACAGATGTTCATGCCAAACTATCGGACTCTGTTAAGGAGAATCGGCGGCTTCGACGCGGCATATTTAGTAAGTGCTTGAACGAACTTTGAAAAAGAGTTTGGCGAGGAAGCTGGCTGATAGAGTTATGTCTGTAGGTATGCTAACAGGTCGTCCTGCAGAGGAAATGCCCGGTTCTACGGGTGACCTTCTTCCCGAGCTCTCACAACTGCACGAACGAGTTCGGCAGGTGATGCAAGGCGTCGCCCAGGCCTTGTGGCCATCCGTCTCCATGCCCGAAGGCCTTGGAGAACTTGCAGAGAAGCTGAAGGGAGCGCGGCGGCGCTTTCGATTATGGAAGATATCGGCCTACCGTTAGGGCGCCAGGGAAGCATGGGCCATGGTGAAGACGCGGTACACGAAGGCTGACCCAAACCACATGGCTGAGGTCGGACCTGTGGGGCCCGATGGGAAGGAGATCCCTGTGAGCTTAGTGTACGGCCAAGTAGAATTGGCCGCAAAGTATTCCCAGTAGGAATGTAGACTAGACAGCCTATTGGATGGTATTGAAGAGGAATTCAACCAGTCAAATTGACTATGTAATTTTAAAGTGACATGTATAATTCCTTCTAGCCGGATTGTAGATCGTTTGTCGTGGCGGACCTTTTCGCTTCAACCTCGGGACCCGACGGTCCGGAGTGTATCCGAATACCCTCTCGGTTATGGAAGAACCGGGGCATGCGTGGAGACCAAGCGTAGGGGTCATTAGTGCTTTAACAGACAAGTGCCCAACTAGTTATGTTATATTACATGGTTAGTAAGAAACATCTTCCGGGGAGAATAGTTCCGTTAGGGGTTCCTTTCCCTGGGAGGCATGCCCTAAAGTGCATGTCCGGACTGCGAGAGGAGACGCAGAAAAAACATCTGGGGGCGGATAAGTAAATAAGTGAAAAGTCATCTTTAGTTCACCGGCCGAGTATTCCCTTAAGAACGCTAGCTTATGGCTTCACCCAGTCTGAGGTACACATCCGGCTGACCCGGCAGTAACAATCGCAGAGGTGCTCCCCTTATGCCCTAGCCGAATTAACGGGAACGTAGGGCATAAATACAAGAGCCAGGTAACCTAGCTTGGCCAAAACTTAAGTCATATTGATGCATATAATGGTGAATAAAGGGTAGATGTGGAAGGATAACACATGTGTTGGGCATAAAGCCCGTATGCATAAGCTTCTGTTAAAGAAGCCCCCAGGTATAATGAGCGCGGGTAGCGCGTCAGTTGCGTGCAAACAAGGCACGAATGGGTCCCTAAAGGTTGTGAGAGAAAAGAAAGGGAGAAGGAGAAAAATAGAAGACAGATAGTGTATAAAAAATGGACAGAGGAAGGAGACGAACACAGAGTCCGTCGTTAGGCGTAGAATCTTCGGAGTCGGGCTGCGTTCCATGGGTTCGGCTCAAGTCGGTTATCTGATGCATCCCGCAGATGGTACGCTCCACCAGTCAGGACCTTCCCATTTGGGCTTGAGTTTGTCCTTTTTCTTGTCCGGCAGACATAGAACTAACTCGCCTACGTTGTAGGTTTTGGCCTGTACTTCTCTACTTTGGTATCTTCGAGCCTACTGTTGATAGAATGCGGAACGGGCTTTTGCCACGTCATGCTCCTCCTCCAAGGTGTCCAAACTGTCCTGCCGATCGAGCTCGGCTTCTCTTTCTTCGTACATGCGCACTCGAGGTATCCGGTAGTGTGATTCGACGTGGTCCGCAGCCCCCAGAGTATGGAGTCGAGATCCTCTACCCAATGTGTGTTAGATTCCTTGAGGGACCGCACTAATCTAGGTTTGATGCCGCTCATGATAAGACCATTTGCTCGCTCGACCTGACCGTTGGTTTGTGGGTGATAGACAGAAGCATAATTGAGCTTGATGCCCATGTTTTTGCACCAGAGTTTTACCTCGTGGGCCGTGAAGTTGATGTTGTGGGGGACGCCGTAACGGTGTACGACCCTGGATATGAAGTCTATCACCGGTCCGGATTCGGCCGTCTTAACAGGCTTGGCTTCTATCCATTTGGTGAATTTATCCACCATGACCAGTAAGTATTTTTGCTTGTGGGTTCCTCCTTTAAGGGGTCCAACCATGTCAAGCCCCCAGACCGCGAAGGGCCAGGTGATGGGGATAGTACGAAGGGCGGTGGGTGGCATATGGCTTTGGTTTGCAAAAAGCTGGCAACCAGCACAACGTTGGACTAAGTCCTGAGCGTTTTCCCGGGCCGTCGGCCAATAAAAACATGTACGGAAGGCCTTGATTACAAGGGCCCGAGCTGCAGCATGGTGACCGCCGAGTCCGGCATGAATTTCCGCCAGAAGATTCCGCCCTTCCTCTTCGGAGATGCACCTTTGAAGGACTCCAGTGGTGCTTTTCTTATAAAGCTCTCCCTCATGGACTTTATAGGCTTTAGGTCGCCGCACTATGCAGCGTGCCTCGTTTTGGTCCTCAAGAAGTTCCTGCCTAGTTAGGTAGGCTAGGAATGGTTATGTCCACGGGGCGATGACTGCCATTATTACGTGGGCTGGAGATGTTATTTCGTTGGCAGAACCTCCAATTATGTCAGAACGTTCGGTGTCGGGCAGTGCGGTTGGGTCCGGGCTGTTATTTCCGGGTTCCCCCTCCCATACTATGGATGGTTTGAACAGCCTCTCCAAGAAGATGTTGGGGGGACGGCGTCGCGTTTTGCACCGATGTGTGCCAGGACATCTGCTGCCTGATTGTTTTCCCAGGCTATATGGTGAAATTCGAGCCCCTCGAACCGAGCTGACATTTTTAGGATGGCGTTGTGATAAGCTGCCATTTTCGGATCCTTGGCATCAAAATCTCCATTTATTTGGGATATCGCGAGGTTCGAGTCCCCGCGCACCTCTAGGCGTTGAATGCCCATGGATACTGCCATCCGGAGACCATGTAGAAGGGCCTCATATTCGGCTGCGTTGTTGCAGTCCGTATACATTATCTGGAGTACGTATTGAACTGTATCTCCTGTTGGGGACGTCAAAACGATGCCAGCCCCCAGTCCAGCCAACATTTTGGAGCCGTCCAAGTGCATGATCCAGTTGGAATATGTGCCATACTCTTTAGGGAGTTCGGCTTCCGTCCATTCGGCGACAAAGTCGGCCAAAACTTGCGACTTAATAGCTCGCTGTGGTTGTAAGTTATGTCGAACGGGAGGAGCTCAATGGCCCATTTGGCAATCCGGCCCATCGTGTCGCGGTTGTTTATAATATCATTAAGTGGTACTTCCAAGGCTAGCGTTATTGAACACTCTTGAAAGTAGTGTCGCAGCTTCCGGGATGCCATAAATACCGCGTACGCTATCTTTTGATAATGCGGGTACCGTGACTTGCATGGAGTAAGGACAATAGACACATAGTAAACCGGCTTTTGAAGGGGGAATTTGTGTCCTTCAGTCTCTCGTTCAACGACGAGCACTGCGCTTACAACTTGATGAGTTGCCGCAATGTATAATAGCATTGGTTCGCCAATGTTTGGCGCGGCCAGGACTGGGTTTGTTGCCAATATGGCTTTTATTTCCTCGAGTCCGGCCGTGGCGGCCTCCGTCCACTCGAAGTGTTTGGTGCGCCGGAGGAGGCGATAAAGGGGTAATGCCTTTTCTCCTAAGGGGGGGATAAAGCGGCTTAGAGCCGCCACGCATCCGGTCAATTTTTGTATTTGTTTAAGGTCCTTTGGGATGTCCAATTGTGACAGAGCTCGGATCTTGGCTAGATTTGCTTCAATTCCTCTACTGGATACAATGAAGCCCAAGAGCTTTCCGGCTGGTACGCCGAAAACGCATTTTTCCGGGTTGAGCTTGATGCCGTATGTTCAGAGGTTATCAAATGTGAGCCTCAAGTCGTCTACTAGAGATTCGACATGCTTGGTTTTGACAACCACGTCATCTACGTATGCCTCCACTGTTTTGCCGATCTGGTTTGCCAGACATGTCTGAATCATGCGCCGATATGTTGCGCCGGCGTTTTTGAGCTCGAAGGGCATTTTGTTGAAGCAGAATGGGTCGTATGGTGTGATGAATGCCGTTGCGGCTTGGTCTGGCTCTGCCATCTTAATTTGATGGTAGCCGGAGTATGCGTCGAGGAAACACAATGAATCGTGTCCTGCGGTAGCATCGATAATTTGATCGATGCGGGGGAGGGGGAAGGGATCCTTTGGGCAAGCCTTGTTGAGGTCCTTAAAATTGACGCATAGGCGCCAGGATTTGTCCTTCTTTGGTACCATCACCAGGTTTGCTAGCCAGTCCGGATGTTTTATGTCTCTGATGAATCCGGCCTCCAATAGCTTGGCTAGTTCCTCTCCCATGGCTTGTCTCTTAGGTTCGGAGAAACGCCGAAGAGCCTACTTGACTGGCTTGAATCCTTTTAGGATATTTAGACTGTGCTCGGCCAGCCTGCGTGGGATTCCTGGCATGTCTGAAGGGTGCCAGGCAAAAATGTCCCAATTTTCGCGTAGGAACTCTCATAGTGCGGCGTCTACATCAGGGTTTAATTGTGCCCCGATGGAAGCTGTTTTGTGGGGTCTGTTGGATGGACTTGGAATTTGACTATTTTGTCCGCCAGTTTAAAGGAGGTGGACTTGGATCTTTTATCGAGTATCACGTCATCCCTGTTCACCATGGAGCGCAGTGCAGTCAGTTCCTCGGCCGCTAGGGCTTCGGATAGTGCCTCGAGGGCTAGTGCGACTGTCTTATTTTCGGCGCGGAGTGCTATGTACGGATCACTAGCAAGAGTGATGATTCCGTTGGGCCCGGGCATTTTGAGCTTCATGTACCCGTAATGGGGTATGGCTTGGAAGATTGTAAACGCCTCCCGCCCTAATAGAGCGTGGTAACCGCTACTGAACGGGGCCACTTGGTGTTGGGGAACGTAGCGGAATTTTAAAATTTTCTACGCATCACCAAGATCAATCTATGGAGTCATCTAGCAACGTGGGAGAAGGGAGTGCATCTACATACCCTTGTAGATCGCGAGCGGAAGCGTTCAAGAGAACGGGGTTGATGGAGTCGTACTCGTCGTGATCCAAATCACCGATGACCTAGTGCCGAACGGACGGCACCTCCGCGTTCAACACACGTATGGTTGGGAAGACGTCTCCTCCAACTTGATCCAGCAAGGGGGAAGGAGAGGTTGATGGAGATCCAGCAGCACGACGGCGTGGTTGTGGAAGCAACGGTGATCTCGGCAGGGCTTCGCCAAGCTCAGGGAGAGGGAGAGGTGTCACGGGAGGGAGAGGGAGGCGCCAGGGGCTAGGGTGCGGCTGCCCTCCCTCCCCCCCCCCACTATATATAGGACCCCTAGGGGGGCGCCAGCCCTAGGAGATGCAATCTCCAAGGGGGGCGGCGGCCAAGTGGGCTGGAGTGCCCCCCAAGCCAAGTGGGGCGCCCCCCACCCCTAGGGTTTCCAACCCTAGGCACAGGGGGAGGCCCATGGGGGGTGCACCAGCCCACTAGGGGCTGGTTCCCCTCCCACTTAATCCCATGGGGCCCTCCGGGATAGGTGTCCCCACCCGGTGGACCCCCGGGACCCTTCCGGTGGTCCCGGTACAATACCGATTACCCCCGAAACTTTCCCGATGGCCGAAACTTGACTTCCTATATATAAATCTTCACCTCCAGACCATTCCGGAACTCCTCGTGACGTCCGGGATCTCATCCGGGACTCCTAAAAATTTTCGGGTTACCGTATACTAATATCTCAACAACCCTAGCGTCACCGAACCTTAAGTGTGTAGACCCTACGGGTTCGGGAGACACGCAGACATGACCGAGACGACTCTCCGGTCAATAACCAACAGCGGGGTCTGGATACCCATGTTGGCTCCCACATGCTCCTCGATGATCTCATCGGATGAACCACGATGTCGAGGATTCAATCAATCCCGTATACAATTCCCTTTGTCAATCGGTACGTTACTTGCCCGAGACTCGATCGTCGGTATCCCAATACCTTGTTCAGTCTCGTTACCGGCAAGTCACTTTACTCATACCGTAATGCATGATCCCATGATCAACCACTTGGTCACATTGAGCTCATTATGATGATGCATTACCGAGTGGGCCCAGAGATATCTCTCCGTCATACGGAGTGACAAATCTCAGTCTTGATTCGTGCCAACCCAACAGACACTTTCGGAGATACCCGTAGTGCACCTTTATAGTCACCCAGTTACGTTGTGACATTTGGTACACCCAAAGCACTCCTACGATATCCAGGAGTTGCACAATCTCATGGTCTAAGGAAATGATACTTGACATTTGGAAAAGCTCTAGCAAACGAACTACACGATCTTTAAGCTATGCTTAGGATTGGGTCTTGTCCATCACATCATTCTCCTAATGATGTGATCCCGTTATCAATGACATCCAATGTCCATAGTCAGGAAACCATGACTATCTTTTGATCAACGAGCTAGTCAACTAGAGGCTCACTAAGGACGTGTTGTGGTCTATGTATTCACACATGTATTACGATTTCCGGATAACACAATTATAGCATGAACAATAGACAATTATCATGAACAAGGAAATATAATAATAACCATTTTATTATTGCCTCTAGGGCATATTTCCAACAGTCTCCCACTTGCACTAGAGTCAATAATCTAGTTACATTGTGATGAATCGAACACCCATAGAGTTCTGGTGTTGATCATGTTTTGCTCTAGGGAGAGGTTTAGTCAATGGATCTGCTACATTCAGGTCCGTATGTACTTTACAAATATCTATGTCTCCATTTTTAACACTTTCACTAATGGAGTTGAAGCAACACTTGATATGCCTGGTCTTCCTGTGAAACCTGGGCTCCTTGGCAAGGGCAATAGCTCCAGTGTTATCACAGAAGAGAGTCATCGGGCCCGACGCATTGGGAATGACTCCTAGGTCGGTAATGAACTCCTTCACCCAGATTGCTTCTTGTGTTGCCTCCGAGGCTGCCATTTACTCCGCTTCACATGTAGATCCCGCCACAACGCTTTGCTTGCAACTGCATCAGCTTACTGCCCCACCATTCAAAATATACATGTATCCGGTTTGTGACTTAGAGTCATCCAGATCTGTGTCGAAGCTAGCATCGACGTAACCCTTTATGACGAGCTCTTCGTCACCTCCATAAACGAGAAACATATCCTTAGTCCTCTTCAGGTACTTCAGGATATTCTTGACCGCTGTCCAGTGTTCCATGCCGGGATTACTTTGGTACCTTCCTACCAAACTTATGGCAAGGTTTACATCAGGTCTGGTACACAGCGTAGCATACATGATAGACCCTATGGCCGAGGCATAGGGGACGACACTCATCTTTTCTCTATCTTCTGCCGTGGTCGGGCATTGAGCCGTGCTCAATCTCATACCTTGCAACACAGGCAAGAACCCCTTCTTTGACTGTTCCATATTGAACTTCTTCAATATCTTGTCAAGGTACATACTCTGTGAAACACCAATGAGGCATCTTGATCTATCTCTATAGATCTTGATGCCTAATATGTAAGCAGCTTCTCCAAGATCCTTCATTGAAAAACACTTGTTCAAGTAGGCCTTTATGCTTTCCAAGAATTCTATATCATTTCCCATCAACAGTATGTCATCCACATACAATATGAGAAATGCTACAGAGCTCCCACTCACTTTCTTGTAAATGCAGGCTTCTCCATAAGTCTGCGTAAACCCAAATGCTTTGATCATGTCATCAAAACGAATGTTCCAACTCCGAGATGCTTGCACCAGCCCATAGATCGAGTGTTGGAGCTTGCACACCTTGTCAGCATTCTTAGGATCGACAAAACCTTCTGGCTGCATCATATACAATTCTTCCTTAAGGAAACCATTAAGGAATGTCGTTTTGACGTCCATTTGCCATATCTCATAATCATAGAATGCGGCAATTGCTAACATGATTCGGACGGACTTCAGCTTCGCTACGGGTGAGAAAGTCTCATCATAGTCAACCCCTTGAACTTGTCGATAACCCTTAGCGACAAGCCGAGATATATAGATGGTTACATTACCATCCAGGTCTATCTTCTTCTTAAAGATCCATTTATTTTCTATGGATCACCGATCAATGGGCAAGTCAGGCAAAGTCCATACTTCGTTTTCGTACATGGATCCTATCTCGGATTTCATGGCTTCCAGCCATTTGTCGGAATCTGGGCCCGCCATCACTTCTTCATAGTTCGAAGGTTCACCGTTGTCTAACAACATGATTTCCATGACAGGGTTGCCGTACCACTCTGGTGCGGAACGTGTCCTTGTGGACCTACGAAGTTCAGTAGCAACTTGATCTGAAGTTTCATGATCATCATCATTAACTTCCTCTCTAGTCGGTGCACGCACCTTAGGAACATTTTCTTGAGTTGCGCCACTCACCGGTTCAAGAGGTAATACTTCATCAAGTTCTACTTTCCTCCCACTTACTTCTTTCGAGAGAAACTCTTTCTCAAGAAAGGATCCATTATTGGCAACAAAGATCTTGCCTTCGGATCTGAGGTAGAAGGTATACCCAATAGTTTCTTTAGGGTATCCTATGAAGACGCATTTTTCCGATTTGGGTTTGAGCTTTTCAGGTTGAAGTTTCTTAACATAAGCATCGCATCCCCAAACTTTCAGAAACGACAGCTTAGGTTTCTTCCCAAACCATAATTCATACGGTGTCGTCTCAACGGATTTCGACGGAGCCCTATTTAAAGTGAATGCGGCAGTCTCTAAAGCATAGCCCCAAAATGACAGCAGTAGATCAGTAAGAGACATCATAGATCGCACCATATCCAATAGAGTGCGATTACGACGTTCGGACACACCATTACGCTGAGGTGTTCTAGGCGGCGTGAGTTGTGAAACTATTCCACATTTTCTTAAGTGTGTGCCAAATTCGTGACTCAAGTATTCTCCCCCACGATCTGATAGCAAGAACTTGATTTTCTTGTCACGTTGATTCTCAACCTCACTCTGAAATTCCTTGAACTTTTCAAAGGTCTCGTACTTGTGTTTCATTATGTAGACATACCCATATCTACTCAAGTCATCAGTGAGGGTGAGAACATAATGATAGCCACCGCGAGCCTCAACACTCATTGGATCGCACACATCAGTATGTATGATTTCCAATAAGTTGGTTGCTCGCTCCATTGTTCCTGAGAACGGAGTCTTGTCATTTTACCCATGAGGCATGGTTCGCACGTGTCAAATGATTCGTAATCAAGAGACTCCAAAATTCCATCTGCATGGAGCTTCTTCATGCGTTTGACACCTATGTGACCAAGGCGGCAGTGCCACAAGTATGTGGGACTATCATTATCAACCTTACATCTTTTGGTATTCACACTATGAATATGTGTAACATTACGCTCGAGATTCATTAAGAATAAACCATTCACCAGCGGAGCATGACCATAAAACATATCTCTCATATAAATAGAACAACCATTATTCTCGGATTTAAATGAGTAGCCATCTCGAATTAAATGAGATCCTGATACAATGTTCATGCTCAAAGCTGGCACTAAATAACAATTATTGAGGTTTAAAACTAATCACGTAGGTAAATGTAGAGGTAGCGTGCCGACGGCGATCACATCGACCTTGGAACCATTCCCGACGCGCATCGTCACCTCGTCCTTCGCCAGTCTCCGCTTATTCCGCAGCTCCTGCTTTGAGTTACAAATGTGAGCAACCGCACCGGTATCAAATACCCAGGAGCTACTACGAGTACTGGTAAGGTACACATCAATTACATGTATATCACATATACCTTTAGCATTGCCGGCCTTCTTGTCCGCTAAGTATTTGGGGCAGTTCCGCTTCCAGTGACCACTTCACTTGCAATAAAAGCACTCAGTCTCAGGCTTGGGTCCATTCTTTGACTTCTTCCCGGCAGCTTGCTTACCGGGCGCGGCAACTCCCTTGCCGTCCTCCTTGAAGTTCTTTTTACCCTTGCCTTTCTTGAACTTAGTGGTTTTATTCACCATCGACACTTGATGTTCCTTTTTGATTTCCACCTCTGCTTATTTCAGCATAGAATATACCTCAGGAATGGTCTTTTCCATCCCCTGCATATTGAAGTTCATCACAAAGCTCTTGTAGCTCGGTGGAAGCGACTGAAGGATTCTGTCAATGACCGCGTCATCCGGGAGATTAACTCCCAGCTGAGTCAAGCGGTTATGCAACCCAGACATTTTGAGTATGTGTTCACTGACAGAACTATTTTCCTCCATCTTACAACTGAAGAACTTGTCGGAGACTTCATATCTCTCGACCCGGGCATGAGCTTGGAAAACCATTTTCAGCTCTTCGAACATCTCATATGCTCCGTGTTGCTCAAAACGCTTTTGGAGCCCCTGTTCTAAGCTATAAAGCATGCCGCACTGAACGAGGGAGTAATCATTAGCACGTGACTGCCAAGCATTCATAACGGCTTGGTTCTCTGGGATGGGTGTGTCACCTAGCGGTGCTTCTAGGGCATAATCTTTCTTGGCAGCTATGAGGATGATCCTCAGGTTCCGGACCCAGTCCGTATAGTTGATGCCATCATCTTTCAGCTTGGTTTTCTCTAGGAACGTGTTGAAGTTGAGGGCAACGTGGGCCATTTGATCTACAAGACATATTGTAAAGATTTTAGACTAAGTTCATGATAATTAAGTTCATCTAATCAAATTATTCGATGAACTCCCACTCAGATAGACATCCCTCTAGTCATCTAAGTGAAACATGATCCGAGTCAACTAGGCCGTGTCCGATCATCACGTGAGACGGACTAGTCAACATCGATGAACATCTTCATGTTGATCGTATCTTCTATACGACTCATGCTCGACCTTTCGGTCTTCCGTGTTCCGAGGCCATGTCTGTACATTCTAGGCTCGTCAAGTCAACATAAGTGTATTGCGTGTGTAAATCTGGCTTACACCCGTTGTATTCGAACGTTAGAATCTATCACACCCGATCATCACGTGGTGCTTCGAAACAACGAACCTTCGCAACGGTGCACAGTTAGGGGGAACACTTTCTTGAAATTATTACGAGGGATCATCTTATTTAAGCTACCGTCGTTCTAAGCAAATAAGATGTAAAACATGATAAACATCACATGCAATCAAATAGTGACATGATATGGCCAATATCATTTGCTCCTTTTGATCTCCATCTTTGGGGCTTCATGATCATCGTTGTCACCGGCATGACACCATGATCTCCATCATCATGATCTCCATCATCATGATCTCCATCATCGTGTCTTCTTGAAGTTGTCTCGTCATCTATTACTTCTACTACTATGGCTAACGCTTTAGCAATAAAGTAAAGTAATTACATGACTTATGTTGACACGCAGGTCATAAATAAATAAAGACAACTCCTATGGCTCCTGCCGGTTGTCATACTCATCGACATGCAAGTCGTGATTCCTATTACAAGAACATGATCAATCTCATACATCACATATATCATTCATCACATCCTTTTGGCCATATCACATCACACGACACATGCTGCAAAAACAAGTTAGACGTCCTCTAATTGTTGTTGCAAGTTTTTACGTGGCTGCTATAGGTTTCTACCAAGAACGTTTCTTACCTATGCCAAAACCACAACGTGATATGCCAATTTCTATTTACCCTTCATAAGGACCCTTTTCATCGAATCCGATCCGACTAAAGTGGGAGAGACAGACACCCTCCAGCCACCTTATGCAACTAGTGCATGTCAATCGGTGGAACTAGTCTCTCGTAAGCGTACGTGTAAGGTCGGTCCGGGCCGCTTCATCCCACGATGCTGCCGAATCAAGATAAGACTACTAGCACTTTCAGAAGCATAGAGAGAAATTCTAACAAGTCATAGCATAATTTTGGCTCTCTCTAATAGTTGTGTCTAGCAAGGATAGAAGACTTAAAATAAGAAGCAAAACATGCAAAGACTCATATCATACAAGACGCTCCAAGTAAAACTCATGATATGTGACGAATAAAAATATAGCTCCAAGTAAAATACCGATGGTCATTAGAAGAAAGAGGGTATGCCACTCGGGCATCCCCAAGCTTAGTTGATTGCTTATCTTTTAGATAATAGGGGCATCCCCAAGCTTAGGCTCTTCTTACTCCTTATTCCTTCATCCATCATGATCTCACCCAAAACTTGAAAAGTTCAATCACACAAAACTCAACAAAACCTTCGTGAGATCTGTTAGTATAACAAAACAAATCACTACTATTAGTACTATTGAAAACCCATTCATATTTTATTTTTGCATTACATATACTGTATTCCAACTTTGCTATAGCTTATACCCTCCAATACAAACCATAGATTCATCGAAATAAGGACATAATGCAAAGAAAACAGAATCTGTCAAAAAGAGAACAGTTTATAGCAATCTGAAAACTTCGAATAATCTGTAACTCCAAAATTTTTGAAAAATTATGAAAACGTGGGAAATTTGTATATTAAGCTTCCGCAAAAAGAATCAGTATTTTATCACGCTTATGCTAAAAATGATAATTATTTTTCTGGCCACAAAAGTTTCTGTTTTTCAGCAAGATCAAATCAACTATCACCCAACATGATCCCAAAGGCTTTGCTTGGCACAAACACTAATGAAAACATAAAAACACAATCATAACAGTATCATAATTGTGAAAACACTCAATAATAGAAAGAAAAGATAAAAATAAATTGTATTCATTGGGTTGCCTCCCAACAAGCACAATCGTTTTATGCACCTAGCTAGCTAGGCATAATGCAAAGATTCAAGTATTGTCATCTTTAGTTCGAGATCCATAAGATGCCCTCATGATTGATTCGTATGGTGGCTTAATTCTCGTTCTATGGAAGTGTTCCATACCCTTCCTTAGTAGAAATTGAAATTTAATATTGCCTTCTTTCATATCAATCACGACACCAATAGTACGTAAAAATGGTCCACCAAGAATAATTGGGCAAGACGGATTGCAATCAATATCAAGAACAATAAAATATATGGGCACATAATTCCTATTTGCAAGAATAAGAACATCATTAATTCTTCCCAAAGGCTTTTTAATAATAGAATCTACCAAGTGCAAATTTAAAGAACATTTTTCAATATCGGTAAGACCAAGCACATCACATAAAGATTTCCGAATTGTGGAAACACTAGCACCCAAGTCACATAAAGCAAAACACTCATAATTTTTAATCTTGACTTTGATAGTAGGTTCCCATTCATCATGTAATTTTCTAGGAATTTAAATCTGTAATTCCAACTTTTCTTCCAAAGCTTTCATCATAGCATCAACGATATGTTTAGTAAAAGCTTTATTTTGTTCATAAGCATGGGGTGAATTAATCATGCATTGCAACAAATAAATACAATCAATCAAAGACTAACTATCATAATTAAAGTCTTTGTAATCCAAAAGAGTGGGCACATCACTAGTTAAAGTTTTGACCTCTCCAAACCCACTTTTATCAATTTTCTCAACAAGATTCTCATCCTTCGAATTATCGTAATGCCTTCTAGCTAAAGTTGACTCTCTTCAGTCCCTTTATCATCAATTTTAATTCTAGTAAACAAGGAATCAATAGAAGAAACGCAAATCATGTTAAGATCTTCATCATTTTTATGAAAGCAATCACTAGAAAACGCCTTTTCTAAAAATTCTCTTTTAGCTCTAAGCATAGCCGTTCTTTTCTTACTTTCATACATAGAAACATATAGAGCTTTAATTGATTCTTCGACCTTAGGCACAAAAAATTTCATCTTGATATTTTCCACATCATGAGAAATTCTATCAATACTTCTAGACATATCATCAATCTTACTTAACTTTTCTTCTATCATAGTATTAAAATTATTTTGAGCATTGGTAAATTCTTTAATATTATTCTCAAGATCAGAGGTGTTACTATTATTATTATAAGAAGGATTATCATAGGAATTACCATAATTATTAGAGGAATTTCCCAGAAAAGATCTAGGATTAAAATTACCTCTATAAGCATTGTTATTAAAATTATTTCGCGAGAGAAAATTGACATCTACGGCATCACTATTTTGCTCAATCAAGGTAGACAAAGGCACATCATTAAGATCAATAGGAGCCTGTTTATTACAAACGAACTTCATAAGAGCATCAACTTTTTCACTCAAAGAATTTATTTCTTCTACCTAATTAACTTTCGGTATGCCATTGTGAATAATTTGCCATAATATTATCAACCAATTTAGTAGCTTCACCCAAAGTAATTTCCATAAAAGTACCACCCGCGGCGGAATCTAAAAGATTTCTAGAAACAAAATTCAAGCCCGCATAAATTTTTTGTATGATCATCAAAAGATTTAAACCATTAGTAGGACAATTTCTTAGCATCAATTTCATTCTTTCCCAAGATTGTGCAACATGTTCATGCTCAAGTTGCTTAAAATTCATGATTTGTGTTCTAAGGGAAATAATTTTCGCGGGCGGAAAATACTTAGTAATGAAAACATCTTTGCACTTATCCCAAGAATCTATACTATTGCGAGGCAAAGAAGAAAACCAAATTTTTGCACGATCTCACAAAGAAAACAAGAATAATTTTAACTTCACAATATCATTGTCCACATCTTTTTTCTTTTGCATATCACATAATTCCACGAATGTGTTAAGATGGGACGCGACATCCTCATTAGGCGTACCAGAAAATTGATCTTTCATGACAAGATTCGACAAAGCGGCATTAATATCACAAGACTCCGCACTAGTGGTGGGAGGAGAAATCGGAGTGCTAATAAATCATTGTTGTTGGTATTGGAGAAATCACATGACTTGGTGTTCTCTTGAGTCATTGTGACTACACAACCAGATTGCACTCAAAAACAGATCTGACGAAAAAACAGCGAATGAAACATAGGGCGACTAAAATGGCAAATTTTGTGAAGTCGGGGAGATGAAAACGAGAGGAAAATGGCAAATAATGTAAATTGCAAGGAGATGAGATTTGTGATTAGGGACCTGGTAGATGTTGATGATGTCTCCCCGGCAACGGTGCTAGAAATTCATCTTGATTGCGGCTGGAACTACGTCGGCATTTCCCCAAAGAGGAAGGGATGATGCATCACAGCGATGGTAGGTATTTCCCTCAGTGATGAGACCAAGGTTATCGAACCAGTAGGAGAATCACGCAACACTACGTAAACAGTATCTGCACGCAAAGAACAAATACTTGCAACCCGACGTGTTAAAGGTGTTGTCAATCCCTTTCGGGCAACGGTGCCAGAAATTGTCGAGTTGGCGGGATAAAAATATGATATATTGGATAAATAGATCGCGAATAAATGCAAAGTAAAATAAAGTGCAACAAGGTATTTTGGGTTTTTTTGGATTAATAGATCTGAAAATAAAAGCAAATAAAAATTGATCTCGAAGGCAAATATAATAAAGAAGAGACCCGGGGGCCGTAGATTTCACTAGTGGCTTCTCTAGAGAAAAATAGCATACGGTTGGTAGACAAATTACTGTTGGGTAATTGATAGAACTTCAAATAATCATGAAGATATCCAGGAAATGATCATTATATAGGCATCACGTCCAATATTAGTAGACCGACTCCTGCCTGCATCTACTACTATTAGTCCACACATCGACCGCTATCCAGCATGCATCTAGTGTATTAAGTTCATGGAGAAACAGAGTAATGCAATAAGAATGATGACATGATGTAGACAAGATCTATTTTTTTAGAAATAGACCCCATCTTGTTATCCTTAATGGCAACGATACATACGTGTCATTTCCCCTTCTGTCACTGGGATCAGGCACCGTAAGATCGAACACATCACAAAGCACCTATTCCCAGGGAAAGAAAAATCAATCTAGTCGGCCTAACTAAACCAAAGATTTGAAGAAGAAATACGAGGCTATAAGTAATCATGCATATAAGAGATCAAAAGACTCAAATAACTTTCATGGTTAAAAACATAGATCTTGTCATAAACTCAAAGTTCATCGGATCCCAACAAACACACCACAAAAAGAGTTACATCAAACAGATCTCCAAGAGACCATTTTATTGAGAATCAAGAGAGAGAGAGAGAGAGAGAGAGAGGAAGCCATCTAGCTACTAACTACGGACCCGTAGGTCTACAATTAACTACTCACGCATCATCAGAGAGGCACCAATGAGGATGATGAACCCCTCTGTGATGGTGTCTAGATTGGATATGTGGTTTCTGGAACTTGCGGCGGCTGTAATTGATTTTCGTCGACTCCCTTAGGGTTTCTACAATATTGGGGGTATTTATAGTGCAAATAGGTGTTGCGGGAGGCCACCGAGGTGGGCACAACCCACTTGGGCGCGTCTGGGGCCCCAGGCGCGCCCTCCTAGTGGGTTGTGTTCCCCTTGGATCCCCTTCTAATACTTCTTTGGCCCAACAAGTGTCTTCTGGTCCAGAAAAAATCTCCAAAAAGTTTTGCTATGTTTGGGCTCTGTTTGGTATTGATTTTCTGCGAAGTAAAAAACAAGCAAAAAACTGCAAGTGGCACTAGGCACTATGTCAATAGGTTAGTCCCAAAAAATGATATAAAGTTGCTACAAAATGATTGTAAAACATCCAAGAATGATAATATAATAGCATGGAACAATCAAAAATTATAGTTACCTTGGAGACGTATCAACAATCAAGTATGATGCATGTCCATTTTAATAAGGCATGGCATGGCAAAGTGCAACAAACAAAACTACAAATTAAGTGGAGCTCAGTATGCAACGAGTTGCATATTGATGAAACAGCACATTCAAGTATTTAGTTAGCTCTCGTTTATGTACAAGACAAGATTAATTGTTTATTAACATGGCAAGAGGTGAAGCATAAGTAAACTAACTATTTAGGCAAGTTTAAATGAGGTCGGAAACAACAAACAACAAGTCCGGAAAAACCCCATGTGCATATTTCGAGTTTACTACTGTTCTGACCTAAACCATATTTTAAAGTTTTTAAACAGAAAATAAAGTGCATCAAGTTAATCTATACATTTTTATACCGCATTTACATATGAAGTTTATTTAATTTGGAGCTACGGTTATTTAGTTATGAACTAAACCATTTTAGCATGTCATTTATGCAAATTAATCAAACAGAAAGTTTAAACATTTTAAACATGGATGAAACTTGCATATTATGAAACCAGATGAAATTCTAAGCATTTTACATATATAGTTTGTTTTAATCCAATGCACGATTCGTGAGATATTAAATGCATGAACATGAGGGACTTTTTTGTAAAACAGTTTTTCTCTGGATAATTAGACAAATTCACAGACGCTGAGAAAAACATATGCGGGCCGAAACTGCCAGGCTAACCCAACAGGAGGGGAAAAAGGAGGGGCGCTAGGCAGCTCACCATGGGCAAGGCCTAGTTCGGTGGGAAGGAGGCCGGCTAGGGGCGCACTAGAACCTGGGCCGCGACAAGCGAGGCAGTGGCTCGGGCGAAGTCAAAGGGCACGATCGTCGACCACCCGCTCGAACCCGCTAGGAAGAAGCAGGACGACGGTAGCTGGGCAGAGCTGTGGGCGAGGAACGGCAGCGCGGCGGCAGGATCCGGCCAGGAAGGGTCGTGGCTGGAGGTGGAGGCGGATCCAGCCAGATCCGAGGCGGGGAAGAGCGTGGACGGCGTTGAAGGCCGACATTCGCTACTGCTTGTTGTAGGGGAAGCAAAGGACGAAGGCGGACTTGTCGCGACAGTGGCGAGCGAGCGAGGCCCAGCGAGGGGCGAAGCTTAACGGATCCGGCCACGGGACACCAGTTCCTGGCGGCCGTGAGGCAAACTGGAGCTCGGGAGTCATCCATGGCAGCCATTGGCGATGGGAACCTACGGGAGTCTCTGTTTCAACAAGACAGAGAGAGGGTGAAACACGGGAGAGAGAGATGGGGAAGAAAGGGAAGGAGAGCAGGGAGAGGGCGAGGGAGTCAAAGGAAAGATGCAGGGGCACGGCGGAGCTGCTGGTCCGGCGGCTGGACTCAGGCAAGGTGAGGTGGATATCGGTGTCAAAACCGGCGGATCTCGGGTAGGGGGTCCCGAACTGTGCGTCTAAGGCCAATGGTAACAGGAGACAAGGAACACGATGTTTACCCAGGTTCGGGCCCTCTCTATGGAGGTAATACCCTACATCCTGCTTGATTGATATTGATGAATATGAGTGTTACAAGAGTTGACCTACCTCGAGGTCGTAATGGCTAAACCCTAGGGGTCTAGCGTGTATGGCTATCATAATGAGTGTCCTATCCGGGCTAAGTCCTCCGGTTTATATAGACACCGGGAGGATCTAAGGTTACACAAGGTCGGTTACAAAGAAGGGAATCTACATATCCGGCTGTCAAGCTTGCCTTCCACGCCAAGGAGAGTCCCATCCGGACTCGGGTGCAGTCTTCGGTCTTTGTATCTTCACAGCCCATCAGTCTTGCCCATGGCTAACAGGTCGGACGCCCGAAGACCCCTTAGTCCAGGACTCCCTCAGTAGCCCCTGAACCTGGCTTCAATGACAAGGTATCTAGCGCGTAGTGCTGTCTTCAGCATTGCAAGACAGGTTCCTCCTTCTGAACTCCAAAATAGTCTTCGGACGAATTGATTGTGTCCGGACCTGTAACATACAGCCATAGAGCGTATAGTATTCTACGAATCCAATCTGTTGACAACTTTTAGTAATGTGACGTCATGCTTCTCGGTCATTATTTCGAACCGTTTCCCGTCCCGCCGTCCCACTTTTCGGGGCATGGTTGTCATTGACACGTCTTGTTGAAGCAGAGATCGTGTCCCCTAATTGCGGGATTTTCATCAATACAAGCATGGGTAACCCAACCGTTCTACGGGAAAGATTCCTTAGGAATATGCAGGCTCTTAGGCTTGGGAGGAGGCGTTTAATACCCGCTGCCTTTATAAAGGAACCAAGGGTCGTCTTTTATGCCAAACCTTTCCTCAGCCTTCCTGACCTCGAGTTCTAGCACCCAAGGTTTGACTTCGTCGTTTCAAGCCTCCCATCATGTCCGGACCCAGCTCCCAAGGCCGATGAGTGGCTTCCTCTGTCACAGAGGAGGATATCGAAAAGCTTCGGGCGGCCAGATATTTGACCGCGGAGGTGCACCACAGGCTTCTTGCTCAAGGACAGATTATTTCGACCCCTGGATCTGGTGAGAGGGTCGTATTCATGTCCCACTTCCTCCGGGGCTAGGGTTTGCTCTTCACCCCTTCGTCTGGGGGCTAATGTTTTATTACAGACTAGATTTTCATGACCTAGCCCCGGACTCTATCCTCCACATCTCGGCGTTTATCATTACATGCGAGGCCTTCCTCCGAATCGCCCCACACTTTGGCTTATGGCTCAAGACCTTCAGTGTGAAGCCGAAGGTAGTCGATGGGGAACAGGTGGAGTGCGGCGGTGCTACGATCAGCCAATTCACCAACACTCCTTGGCCAAAAGGTTCTTTTACCGAAACTTCCAATCACTCGCAGCGGGAGTGGTTTTACATTATGGAGCCCCGCAGCACCAAGTGGGTAGCTGCACCCACATTCCGTCCTGGCCCACCGTTATAGCTTGCATCATGGGTCAACAAGGGGCTGGACTGGGGATCAATTGATGAAGTGCAGATTTTACAGAGCCGCATCCGAACCCTCCGTGAGAGAGACATCGATCTTGTCAACGTGATCCAAGTGATGTTAGTTTGCCGAATCATGTCGTGCCAGTGCAGGTCTCGCCGCATGTGGGAGTTTAATCCAGAAGGACCACAAACCCTTTGAGGGAGTCCTGGACTAAGGGGTCCTCAGACGTCCGGCCTGTTATCCATGGGCCGGACTGATGGGCTGTGAAGACATGAAGATCGAAGACTGCACCGTTTCCGGATGGGACTCTACTTGGCGTGGAAGGCAAGCTTGGCGACCAAAGATTCCTTTTTATGTAACCGACTCCATGTAAACCCTAGATCCCCTCGGTGTCTATATAAACCGAAGGGGATAGTCCGAAAAGGACACCACATATACTCATTACCATATTCTTAGGCTAGACTTCCAGGGTTTAGCCATTACGATCTCGTGGTAGATCAACTCTTGTAATACTCATATTCATCAAGATCAATCAAGCAGGAAGTAGGGTACTACCTCCATAGAGAGGGCCCGAACCTGGGTAAACATCGTGTCCCCTGTCTCCTATTACCATCGATCCTAGACGCACAGATCGGGACCCCCTACCCGAGATCCGTCGGTTTGACACCGACATTGGTTTACTATTGAAGACCTAACCAACACGCCCGACCCTACCCCGAAGACATCGACGGTTTTGACAATGATGAGGGGTAAGGACAGAGCTTATTACCCGTTCGACACGGGAAGACCACTTCCTGGTATGACATGTGTATGAAAGACACACCTCACGACGCTCTCGAGGATGACAAGAAGGATCCGGTCAAGAACAAACCGCCTGGTACATAGCCCGGAAACCGGCACCCTAGGCCACATCACCCAAGAGAAAACACTGCCAACACCAGAGAATACGACACCCCGGACAACAAAGACCCTGCTGAGGTGGAATCCGAGTAGGACGAACAGGAAGGCGGGCAGGACAGCTCTGATGAACAGACCACATATGGGGACTCGGAGGACAGCAATTATCTCCCACCCTCCGAGGAAGAGGAGATCCTCGGCGACGAAGACTTTATCATGCCCAAGGAACCTCTCGAGCAGTAGTGCTTTAAACGCCAGCTTATAGCCACTGCAAGGAGCCTAAGAAAGAAGCAGCTGCAGCTTCAAGCAAGCCAAGATTTGCTCAATGATAGATGGACCGAGGTCTTGGCCGCCGAAGAACACGGCTTTAGCAGCCCATTCAAAAGCCACCCAAAGAATAGGTGGCCCTCTCAATATGATGGCAGGGCGATGGAGCCCATACCACCATTGAATAATGCGGCAGGCCAACCACAGTTCGGCCCAGTCAAAGCAGCAGCCCAAGCAGAGCACCATACCAACCCATCCGACCATCAAAACAAAACAGCTCAAAGGAATACCCGCGATATCAACCAATACACCGAGGGTAGAGCAGGACATACACGATCGACATACAGATCACGAAGATATATCCCGACCGACAATGATGGTCGCCTATTCGGACACTACAAAGCTGACCATGCCCGGGCCATACATCATAAACGGAACCCGCCGGAGGTGCTTCATAGTGTGGCCCAACATAGAGGAGTCGCACACCATCTCTGCTTCACTAACGAAGTAATGGAGCATGAACTCCCAGACAAGTTTAAACCCATCAACATCGAATCATACGATGGAACAACAGATCCCGCGGTATGGATCGAGGATTACGTCCTTCATATTCACATGGCCCATGGAGACGACCCCCACACCATAAAATACCTACCTCTCAAGCTTAAAGGGCCAGCTCGGTACTGGCTAAATAGTTTGCCAGAAAATTCCATTGGCAACTGGGAAGATTTGGAAGACGCCTTTCGAGGCAATTTCCAGGGACATATGTCCGGCCATTATACGCCGAGGACTTAAGTCACATTGTCTAGGAGCCCGGCGAGTCAGCTAGGGAGCTCTGGACCAGGTTCTTAGTCAAAAAGAACCAAAGTGTCGACTGTCCGGACACAGAAGCCCTTGCGGCCTTCAGACACAGCGGCCAGGACGAATGGCTAGTGCGTCACCTCGGCCAGGAAGGACCCAAATCCATGGCAGCCCTTACCGGTCTAATGACCCGCTTCTGCGCGGGAGAAGACAACTGGTTGGCTCGTAAAAGCAACGATGCCAGCAGCCCGGGCACCTCCGAAATCCGAGATGGCAACGGCAAGCCATGAGCAAAAACAACAGTCACAGAAATATACGCGACACAGCGGTGAATGCCGGATTTCACAATCCGAAGCCCGGTCAACGGAAGAAGCCACTAAAGGCAAACCAGGATGGACCATGCACCCTCGACAGGATATTGGACCGACCTTGTCAGATTCACGGTCAACCTAATATGCCAGCTAACCATACCAACCGAAACTGTTGGGTCTTCAAGCATGCAGGCAAGCTTAACGCTGATCACAAGGGGAGGAGGCCACCAGGTGATAAAGACGATGGATCAGCTCGCCAGTAGAACGCCAGGGGCCAGAAATAGTTTCCCTCCGACGTTTGACTACTCCGAGAACGCGAATAGCAGTCTGTCTTCCGCCACCTACGTACTGTACTGGCAAAACTTGCACCAAGCGCACATCACTACGCACTCAGGATACCATGGGCATCGGCGAAAGCATAATACGGACACCCTGCAAGCATTCCCGTAACATTTTCTATCTGCTTACGTTATTTTTGTGTATCATCCCTAAATAACAAGCGACCAGCCGGACGGCATCTACAATGGACTCTATCGGAGTCCGGATCCGTACGCTCACCTAAGGGGCTACTTCTGTTAAGGATTCCCCTCCCCGAGGACAGGCGACGCAGACATGCGATAGGAGGTCCAAAAATAATTTTTTGTGGACCGGACTCTTTATTCCGAGCCTGTACTATGCCCTCTTTCCTCTAATCCCGACCCCGTGCATATCAAATAGCCGGGTCCATGGTCTTTTCCTTTTTATTATTATTATTATATATATACAAATTTATTATTGGCACATCACTCCGTTCTCAGTAAGTCTCATCCGAACTAATCTTCCATACTCTTTTAATTAAGTACGTCCTTAACGGCTGCTCTGCAGATACACCTCGGCATACCCTGCCAGGGGCTCGGCATGGGACTGAATGAGCTACCAGTAAAAGTCCGAACAGCTCCATAGCGTACTTCGGCGTCGCAAGTTTGGCCTTATATGCATCAGCTCTGAATCATTGTCTTGGGTCAATAGTTGGGTTCCCCGGCTCCTGTGTTTGCTACCCTACGTTCCACCCTATCGGCTAGGGTAGTAAAGGGAGAACTACTGCGATTGTGCCCTGGCCTAGACCGGATGAGCACCTCAGTAGAGAAAGCCAAAAACTGACTGTCATGATGCGGCGAGAGCTGGTCAACCACTTGACGACTTGTTGGAATCCTTAGTGATTCTCCATGTAACACGAAGGATCTTTTTCAGATCAGATATGCAAGGCACCACATGCCGCATACACAACAGGGGCTATGTCGTAGCCCCACCATAAAAACTCCTATGGTTAAGTGGAAGTGTTAACGCCTTATAGTCCGATTGCCTGGTTCACCCCATTATCACTTCCTTCATGGACCAAGACGTTGGATAAAGAGTGACTAAATGCTTTTCTGAACACCCCCATACTTCCTACGCGAGGGCTGAAGCCGACGACTGGAAAACTTTCAGATTATATTCAAACAACCACACAGGAGGAATTCAAGCTTTCGAGCAAAACACAAATAGATTAACTATAAAGTTGTCTTTTACAATCATCATACACCTCACTCGAACATTATGTTTTTCGAACATTGACCCTCTATCAAGCGGGCGGCCTCCAGGACGTCTTCAAAGTAACTCTCCGGTTCCGAACGGTCCCTGCCCCCGGGCGGACCCTTCGTAGAAACGTCGACGACCTTCATCTTTCCCCAAAATGTCTTGACTCGGGCAAGGGCCATCCGTGCACCTTCAATGCACGCCGATCGCTTCGCAGCATTGATTCGCGGCACCACATCGACAAGCTTCTGCACCAAACCAAAATAAATATTCGACGCAGGCTCGGTTGGCCACAACCGGATTATAACATCCTTCATGGCAACGCCAGATACCCTATGAAGTTTGGCCCATTGGGACATCTGCTCATTAAGTAGCAGCGGGCGCTTCGAACTGTGACCAAAAAAGCTTCTCCGTTGCATATCCAGCTCGCGCTTGGTAATACCGCGCTGCATCGGAAGAACTCTTCGACAAGTCCAAATACTCGTCCGGAGAACTTCACACTTAGTTCAGATGAGCATAGTCCGGGTCGCTGAACTTAGTCTGCAGCAGAAAAGGCTTTCCAGCCACTATCTCTTTCACCTGCCGAACCTCCTCACAGAGTGCTCTAGACTCTGATCGTGCTTCTCTTGCCTCCTGTCGGGCCTTGTCCAGTTCAGCCGTTAAGGCTTCCTTCTCCTTCTCAAGAATTTCGTACCGACCAGTGGCATTCTCCAAAGCAAGTGTCATTGTGGATACCTTCTCCTCGACATGGCATCACGCAGCTTGTTTGGCCTTCAGTTCAATCGATGCCTCTTTATTAGCAGCATCACTAAGCCGGACCCGCTCCTTGGCCCGGACTAGCTCCACCCGAAGAACCTCCAGGACGACAACACCATCTGCATTTTATGCGCATTTCATATAAAGCTCTTTCCTGCTTCAAGCACACTAGTGTAAAGAATGCTCGAAATACATACATTGCGAGTCGTCAAGATGCCTGTTGATCAATGCAATGTCATCCTCCGCGATATCCAGCTTTTGCTGGAGTTCGGCCACTTCCGTATTCCGAGCAGCCACAGGAGGGGCAGCAGCCTGTATTTCAAATTAAACAAAGGTTAATACCTGAGCATATCTCTTTGATCCTCCGACCGCTTCCTTCGGAAGACAATCCGAGTCTCAGGGGCTACTGCATATACAACAGGTGCATTCTATCAATAAAATTTAATTAACAAAACTACATCACAAACCTCAAAACCTCGTAGAAGGCTCGTAAAAGCCTCGTTCAATCCACTCTTCGCGGATAGAATCCTTTTAACCACCGTAGCCATCAAAGTACGGTGCTCTTCTGAAAGGGATGCTCATCGTAGCAAGTCCATCAGCGGCTCCGACACCCTTGGGTCTTTGGAAACCGCCACTGAAGTACGGCCTTCCTGTGAAGGAACCCGCCTACTTACCTCCAGAATCGTCTTCGGCTGTAAACCAGACGGTTCGGGGACTCCAGTCTTGATCCCGGAACCTCGAGTGAGAGAGGCGCCGCCTTCAGGTAACACCTTCTCCGTTTCTTGTACCACTTGGTGTTCGGGAGGAGCCCTTCGGTATGATACCTCGGTATCATCCCCCCTATCGGGCGATGGGGCCAGAGAAGGCGTATCACTCTCCATCATCTCCAGAAGAAGATCTCCCGAGGAGGAGAACGATTGAGAAGCACCAGGCGTTAACCTGCGTGGATGAACATATATCAGATGGTTACTTCACTAATAGGAAAAGAATGAGGTACCCCAGCCATGTTTATGTTTTGCCGTGAGGTTCATCCTCGTCATCGTTCGCTCGGCCCAAGACACTCGATGACGGTGTTTTTCCCTTCTTGGAGGATTCCCCTCCTGACTTTCGGAGGCGGCCCTCTTCTTGCCCTGGAAGGCCCCCTCTGCACTTTTTCCCTTGGGTAAAAGGGTTTCGATTTCCCCGAATGCGGCCACCTGGAATGGTGTCGAAACCAGCATCCTCGTCAGTAGGTCGGTCGCAGGGCCTTCGGGAAGAGGCGCCGGACACCAGATCAGCACCGCTTTCTATATCCAGTCCTGTACAGGGACGGATTGTTCAATATCTTGTTAAGAGATGCCTGAATGGAAGGTGCTTGGATACCGAATACTTACCAAAGTGTTCGGGTGATTGCAGTCAAGGCCAACGTCTTCGGTGGTGTCCGGCCATTGCTCTCGTTCCCCGAAATATAATTTCCACATTCCTTCATGCATAGTGCCGAAGAAGTGTTGTAGGGTCTGCCGCCCTTCTGGGTTATACTCCCACATACAAAGAGGCCGCCGCTGACATGGCAGGATCCGGCGGACTAGCATTATTTGAACGATGTTCACAAGATCGATGCCCTTCTCGATAAGGCTTCGGATGCGACTTTGCAGAGTCTGCACTTCATCGATGGATCCCCAGTCCAATCCCTTATTGACCCATGAAGCGAGCTGAACTGGAGGGCCGGGTCGGAATGCAGGTGTAGCCGCCCACTTGGAGCTCCACAGCTCGTTGACATAAAACCACCCCTGCTGCCACAGGTCTGAAGATTTGGCGAAAGACCCTTCGGGCCAAACTGCACCGGCCAGTTTGCCTATTATGACGCTACCGCACTCTGCCTGCTCCTCCTCTGCCACATGCGGCCTCACATCAAAGGTCTTGAGCCACAAACTGAAGTGCGGAGGAGTCCGGAGTAAGGCCTCACATGTGACGATAAATGTCGAGATGAGGAGAATAGGGTTCGGGGTTAGATCGTGAAAATCTAGCC
Source organism: Triticum aestivum (assembly GCF_018294505.1). Lineage (NCBI taxonomy): Eukaryota > Viridiplantae > Streptophyta > Magnoliopsida > Poales > Poaceae > Triticum > Triticum aestivum. The sequence goes on from NC_057806.1 coordinate 245,752,079, forward strand.
CATAGTAAAACATGATCCCTGGACGAAGGGGTTAAGCGCAAAGCCTAGCCCGTGAAGGAAGTGAGACATAAATACAACCCTCTCGCCAGATCTGGGGGTTGGTATGACTTGCCCTTGTGACGGAAGCCGATGAAAGATTTCCGAGGTCAGGTACCTCGCTACGCGAAGCTCCGCAATGTCCTCCTCTGTGACAGAAGAAGCCACCCACCGGCCCTGACGGTTGGATCCGGACATGTCTAAGGCTGGTGGTGATTGGAACCGGAGGGTTGGAACATGGGATGGCTGGGGTTGAGGAAGGAGCAAGCGCAAGGGGAGAAGAAGAGACAGGCTCTCTATAAAAAGGCCCCGGATATTGGGCGTCTCTCCCAGGGTCTATAAACTTACCTATTACCAAGGAGTTGTACCCAGTGGACAGTTGGGTTACCCATGCCTGCATTAATGAAAATCCCGTAAATAAAGGGACACGATCTCTGCCCTGACGAGACATGCTAGTAAAACCGCACCCCGAGACATGGGGCAGCTCGCTAGCTGACGGTTGGAAATAGCAACCGGGCAGGCATGATATGATGTCATGAACAGTTATCAACGAGTTGGGCTTGTGAGTTATTATATTCTCTGCCATTATATACACAGGTCCGGATATATTTCCTTCGTCCGAAGACTATTCTGGAGTTCAGAAGGAGGGAACCCGCCTTGCAATGCCGAAGACAAATCTACGCGCTGGACTCCTCGTCATTGAAGCCAGGTTCAGGGGCTACTGAGGGAGTCCTAGACTAAGGGGTCCTCGGACGTCCGGCCTGTTATCCATGGGCCGGGCTGATGGGCTATGAAGACATGAATATCTAAGACTGCACCATGTCCGGATGGGACTCTACTTGGCGTGGAAGGCAATCTTGGCGACCGAAGATTCCTTTTTATGTAACCGACTCCATGTAAACCCTAGATCCCCTCGGTGTCTATATAAACCGAAGGGGATAGTCCGGAAAGGACACCACATATACTCATTACCATATTCTTAGGCTAGACTTCTAGGGTTTAGCCATTAAGATCTCGTGGTAGATCAACTCTTGTAATACTCATATTCATCAAGATCAATCAAGCAGGAAGTAGGGTATTACCTCCATAGAGAGGGCCCGAACCTGGGTAAACATCGTGTCCCCTGTCTCCTATTACCATCGATCCTAGACGCACAGTTCGGGACCCCCTACCCGAGATCTACCGGTTTTGACACTGAGACCCTTCAACACTTCTTCGGCACCACACACAAAGGGATGTGGAAGTTATTTTTCAGGAAGCGAAAACATTGGTCGGACACCACCGAAGATGTTGGCCTTAACTGCAACCATCCGGATACCCCGGTAAGCATTTGGATCCCGAACACTTTGTAATTATGCATACCGTAATGTGGTACTGAGCAAGCTATCTTCTTCCAGGGCTGGACAAAGAAGGTGGAACTAATTATGTGTTTGGCCCCTTTGCCCGAGGGCCCAGCGAATCCTGTTCTAACAAGGATGCTAGCCCTGGCACCATACCAGATGCCTATGAAGGAGGGCGAGGTGGAGAGTGAGAGAACCAAAGATGGCCCCTATTCCAAGGGTGCATCGGACATTGTGTCTAGAGGAATCAAAGTCCCCCTATCCGAAGACAAAAGTGAAGGGGGGGCCACTGTATCCCTTCCTCCTATGAAGATAAGGGTCACCTCCGAAGATGGGGAGAAGCGGGCTTTTAAGCGAGGCAAGATTCCTCAGGAGGCCGGCTCGGGCTTGGAGGACGTCGAAGCGCAGTCTCATGACGAGGACAAGCCTCAGGCCAAATCGTAAGTGAATCAAGGCTGTTTTAAACATGTCACGTTCCTTTCTTATAATGCCCAGAATGTATATTCTTTGTTTTTGCAGTTCAGCATGCAGTCTTCCTCAACAATCCTTTTCCTCGGGGGACCTTCTCCCAGAGATGGAAAGCGAGACGCCCCCACTGGATTCCCCGTCCAATAGGGTAGACGGCTTGGAGGTGTCGTCGCGGAGGGTCTCCCTCGACCAACAAGTGGTGCAAGGGATGATGAAGACATTGCCCGAAGGTAATACTTCGGTGGCCCACGGTCCAGGGGACAACAATGAGGGCCCCAGACAGTCCGATATACAGTCGGATACGAATGAACGGATCCCTTCAAAGGGTGGTCGTACTCCTACGGAAGCCTCCGGAGACCCAGAGGCGCCAGATATCTTGACGAACATGCTGCGGCAGGCGTCCGTCTCAGAGGAACATCATACCTTAATGGGCATGGTGGTTGAAAAGGTCCTGTCCGTGAAGAGCGGATTGGATGAGGCCTTTGCGAGCCTACTAAGAGGCTTCGAGGTTTGTACTGTAATATGTGCAATTGCGTTTCATTCGCACAATACACCTGTGTATAGATAGTAGCCCCTGAGACTCAGGTTGGCTTCCCATGGGAGGCGAACGGAGGATCAAGAAGAAACATTCAAGGACTAATCTGATTGACTTGAACAGAGGCCGCTTCCCCCTGGCTACTTTCCAGACTACGGATATTGCCGAGCTGCAACGGAAGCTTGATATGGCCAGGGATGACATTGCGTTAATCAATGTACGTCTTGACGAATCACAAAGTATGTGTTCAGGGCAGTCCCTTCACATACATGTTTGTGATATAAGCATAATGCTGAAATTTATATACTGTAATATGCATGGCTGCAGATGGTGTTGCCGCCGTTGAAATTCTTCGGGCGAAGCTGGCCCAGGCCAAGGAGCAGGCCCGGTGTGGTAATGCGGCTGCCGAAAAGGCATCGGCTGATTTAAAGGCCGAACGAGTTGCTCGGCGTCAAGACGAGGAGAAGATATCCATGATGGAGCTTGAACTAAAAAATGCTGCTAGCCGTTGTGAACTCCTTGAGAAGGAGAATGAAGCCAAAACGGATGAAGTTGACAAGGCCTTACGAGAGGCGAGGGAAGCGCGGTCTGAATCCAGAGCCGCCCGTGAGGAGATCCGGCAAGCTCGGGAGATTGCGGCTGGTGAGCCATTTTTGCTATAGACTAAGTTTGGCGATCCGAACTATGCTCAGCTTAATCAATTATGGAGTTCTCCGGACAAGTTTTTAGACTTGCTGAAGAGTTCTTCCGATGCGGCGCAGTTTTACCAGGCGCGAGAGGGGTATGCAACGGAGAAGCTTATTTGGTCACAATTCAGCGCGTCGAAGCGCCCCCTGTTACTAAATAAGCAGATGTCCCAGTGGGCCGAGCTTCATTCTGAGCATCATAACCTGGTTATGGCCAACTGAGCATGTTCCGAATAGTTACTTCGGCTTGGTGCAATGGCTTGTTGACGCGGTGCCACGTATCGACGCTGTGAAGCGGTTGGTGCGCATTGAGGGTGCACGGATGGCCCTTGCCCGAGTCAAGACATTCTGGGGGAAGATGAAGGTCATTGATGTTGCAGTGAAGAGTCCACCCAAGGGCAAGGACCACCAAGAACCGGAGCATTATTTTGAAGACGTCCTAGTGGCTGCCCGCTTGATAGAGGGCCAGTGCTCAAAAGACATAATGTTCGAGTGAGGTGTATGAGAATTGTATGAGATAATTTTATAGTTAATCTATTTTTATATATTGCTTGAAAGTTTGTGTTCCTACTGTGCGGCTGTTTTAATATAATCTGAAAGTTTTCCAGTCATCAGCTTCAGCCCCCTCGTGGGAAGTACGGGGGTGTTCGGAAAAGCATTTGATCACTCTTGACCACGTCTTGGTCCGTGAAGGAGGTGTCAATGCGGCGAACCAGGCAACCAGACTATAGGGTGTTAACACTTTCACTTAGACATATGAGTTTTATGGTGGGTCTACGACATAGCCCCTGGTATGTATGCGGCTTATTCATACAATGCATGTACATATTTGACCGAAAAGAGGTCCTTCATGTGAAATGGAGGAATCACTAGAGATTCCGATAAGTCATCGAGTGGTTGACCATCTCTCGCCGCATCATGACAGTCAGTTTTCGGCTTTCTCTACTGAGGTGCTGAGCCAGGTGAACCGGAAGCACAATCGCAGTAGTTCTCCCTTTACTACCCTAGCCGATAGAGCAGAACGTAGGATAGCAAGCACAGGAGTCGGGCAACCCAACTATTGACCCAAGACATGATTCGGAGCTGATGCATATAAGGCCAAACTCGCGATGCCGAAGTATGCTACAAAAGCTGTTCGGACTTTGTTGGCAACTCAATTGTTCCTGTACCGAGCCCCTGGCAAGTTTAAGCCAGGGTATATCTATAAAACAACCATAGGAGGTGTGTTCAATTGCAGAAAGACACGGATAAATAATACTGGTAATGTGAACTGGGACCTGAGCGATATGCCAAAGATTACTTGATATATATATAAAGGCCACGACCCCGGCTATTTGATATGCCCTGGGTCGAAGGCAGAGGAAAAAGGCATGTTACAGGCTCGAAAAAGAGTGCGGTCTACAAAAAGTTATTTTGGACCTCGTGTCGCACGTCTGCGCCACCTGTCATCGACGAGGGCAATCCTTGAAGGAAGTAGCTCCGTAGGTGAGTGTACGGATCCGAAATCTGATAGAGTCAGTTTTAGATGTTTCTCCTTTGCGCCACCTGTTTTTAAGAGGTAATGAAGAAAAAAAGGAAAGTAGATAAAAAATGTTACTGGAGTGCTTGCAGACTTGTCCGTATTATGCTTCCGCCAATGCCCATGGTATCTTAAGCGCGTAGTTATGTATGTGTGGTATAGTTTTAACGGGTATATGAGATGGGCAACGGAAGCTGAACTGCTATTTCTGCTCCGGATTTGATCGATCTTCGGGGGGAAATTGCTTCTAGCCTTCGGCACTTGGCTAGTGAACCGTTCCGTCGTCCCTATTGCCTGGCGGCCCCCTTCCCTTGTGTTCGGCGTTAGCTGTTTTATTGGGGTGGCCGTGAATTTGGCAGGGTCAGTCCAGTATCCTGTCTAGGTTGGATGGTCCGTCTCTGTTCGCCTTGAATGGCTTTTTCCATTGAGCAGGCTTAGGATTGCTGAATCCGGCATTGACCGCTGTGTCGCGTGATCTTTCATTATCATTGTGACTGTTGTGTTTACTTTGTCATGGCTTGCCGTTGCCGTCTCGGATTTCGGAAGTGCCCGGGTCACTGGCGCTATTGCTTCTACGAGCGAGCCAGTTGTCTTCTCCTGCGCAACAACGAGTCATTAGAGCAGTAAGGGATGTCATGGATCTAGGTCTTTCTTGACCAAGGTGGCGTGCAAGCCATTCATCCTGGACGGTGTGTTTAAAGGCTGCAAGGGCTTCCGCGTCCGGACAGTCAATGATTTGGTTCTTTTTAACTAAGAACCTAGTCCAGAGCTGTCTGGCTGACTCTCCGGGCTGCTAGACAATCTGACTTAAGTCATCAGCGTCCGGTGGCCGGACATATGTTCCTTGGAAGGTTTCGCAAAAGGCGTCCTCCAAATCCTCCCAACTGCCAATAGAATTTTCGGGCAGACTGTTTAACCAGTACCGAGATAGTCCTTTGAGTTTTAGTGGTAGGTATTTGATGGCATGAAGGTCGTCCCCATGGGCCATGTGGATATGGAGGAGGAAGTCCTCGATCTGTATCATGGGATCTGTTGTTCCATCGTATGACTCAATATTCATAGGTTTGAACCCGTCTGGGAATTGATGCTCCATTACTTCGTCTGTGAAGCAAAGAGGGTGTGCGGTGCCTCTATGTTGGGCCACAATGCGATGTACCTCTGATGGAGTCCGTTTGCGGTTTTCGGCCCGGGCGTGGCTAGGTTTGTCACGTCCGGATAGGAGACCATCGTCGCGTGTCGAGGTATGTCCTCGCGATCCGTAGGTTGCTCTTGGGTGTCCTGCTCTGCTACCTGGGGCCTGGTGACGGTCGTGTGCACAATCCCGAGCTATTTTGTTCTTGCCTTTACCGCGAGGTGGGGCGGTCTGGTGTTCGGCTTGGTTGCTGCTTTACCCGGACCAAGTTGTGGTTGACCTGACATCCTGTGCGATAATGGCGCGGGCTCAAGCGCCCTGTTGTCACCCTGGGGTAGCAATCTACTCTTCGGGTAGCTTTTGGCTAGGCCACTAAGACCGTATTCTTCGGCGGCTAGGACTTCGGTCCATCTATCATTGAGCAGATCTTGGTCGGCTTGAAGTTGCTGCTGCTTCTTTTTCAGGCTCCTTGCAGTGGCTATTAGTTGGCGCTTGAAGCGCTCCTGCTCAAGAGGTTCCTCGGGCACGATAAAGTCCTCGGTACCGAGGCTCACCTCATCCTAAGAGAGCGGAAGGTAATTGTAGTCCTCCGAATCTTCGTACTTGGCCTGCTTACCAGGGCTAACCTGCCCATCTTCCCGTTCATCCTGGTCATTAGCTGTATCAACGGGGTCTTCGCTGTCTTCGGCATCGCCGTCCATATCGTCAATGTTCTCGGAGTCACAAGCAAGTGTACCGGTTGAATCCTTGACCGTGGCTATGAAGTGGGTGGTGGGTGGGAAGAAAAATTCTCCGCCGCCAGCCCCTGGTTCAAGCCGGATATAGTTCGGCTGTGAGTCCTCTGTCAAGACAGGTTCTTTAACGAGTTTAGCACATCGCCCAAAGGCGAGTGCTGCAAGATGTCCGCGGCGGCGAATTCGAAGATCGATAAACGATCAAGCTCGGCGTCCGCGGGCTCACGTGGTTTGGAACTTACGGCCGGAGACGAGTCCGGAGTTCCAGTGACCAAGACATCATGAGAGGTTGAGTCTATGTGCGGCTCCAACGCCGTGGAATCTGTGTCCTTCGTAGTGGGATCAATCCTCCCGTCCTTGGATGGCGCGGCTTGCTCCGGATCTAGGGCAAAAGCAGTTATAGGAGCAATCTCCTGGATGCGGCCAGATGACATATTTAGGTCATGATCATCTGGGTGACCGGGAGCGGACGCCGCGGTCTCGAATCCGGCGAAGATCAAGTCTCCGCGGATGTCCGCAACGTAGTTCAAGCTCTCGAATCTGACCTGATGGCTAGGGGTGTAGCTTTCGATCTGCTCCAGATGGCCAAATGAGTTGGCCAGGAGTGCGAAGCCGCCGAACACGAAGATCTGTCCAGGGAGGAAGGTTTCTTCTTGGACAGCATCATTATTGATGATCGAAGGGGCCATTGAACCTTTTGGCGACAGCACAGAGGAACTCCCAATGTCAGTGTCAAAACCGGCGGATCTCGGGAGAGAGAGATGGGGAAGAAAGGGAAGGAGAGAAGGGAGAGGGCGAGGGAGTCAAAGGAAAGATGCAGGGGCACGGCGGAGCTACTGGTCCAGCGGCTGGACTCAGGCAAGGTGAGGTGGTTGTCTGTGTCAAAATCGGAAGATCTCGGGTAGGGGGTCCCGAACTGTGCGTCTAAGGTTGATGGTAGCAGGAGACAAGGGACACGATGTTTACCCAGGTTCGGGCCCTCTCTATGGAGGTAATACCCTATGTCCTGCTTGATTGATATTGATGAATATGAGTGTTACAAGAGTTGATCTACCTCGAGATCGTAATGGCTAAACCCTAGGGGTCTAGCGTGTATGGCTATGATAATTAGTGTCCTATCCGGACTAAGTCCTCCGGTTTATATAGACACCGGGAGGATCTAGGGTTACACAAGATCGGTTACAAAGAAGGGAATCTACATATCTGGTCGTCAAGCTTGCCTTCCACGCCAAGGAGAGTCCCATCCGGACTCAGGTGCAGTCTTCGGTCTTTGTATCTTCACAACCCATCAGTCCGGCCGATGGCTAACAGGCCGGACGCCCGAGGACCCCTTAGTCCAGGACTCCCTCAGTGGTCCTGGATGAGGACGAGGCTGCGGCCTCAAATGCTAGCTGACGCAGGGGCGTGCGAAGCAGGTGGCTGGAGGCCCGGGGCGATGCTGGTTGGGTGGAGATGGATCGATTGGACGGATGGGACGGGAAGGTCGGGCGCTGCTCTGGTTGGTGGGTGGCTGAAGGCGAGGTGGATGCGGGATGGATCGAGAGGAAGAAGGGGGTTGGTCGGCTAGCGGCGGGGTGGAGGAATTGTAGGGATTTGGTCTAGGGTTTGTCCAGATAGGCATGTGGGTGGACTATATATATAGGGAAGGAGGGGAGTTTGGATCATCCGATCATAATCAGACGGTCGATATAAAATGATATGGGAAGTTCAAATGAGAAACCCAAGACGTTTTAGGGATGTTTGGAGATGATCCGGACCCATCGGTCATGACTGCCCGGGTCGGGTTCGGGACAGCTTCGGACATGCGCGAGGGTTTGACAAAAGGCCATGGAGACAAGGGGGTTTGATGGGCTCAGAGAAGAGAGCGGTCTGGTTGATCTGAGAGAAGGTCAAAGAAGACAAAGATAGAAGCGACAACTACGAATAACTGCGAGTTTTAAAAACAATGACGGCAAAGGAGTGCGTGAATGATGCGATGATAAAATGCAACAAACAAATAAAACACACGACGACAACGACAATAAATGGAAGGCATCTGGAGCGTCGGTCTCGGGGTGTTACACGTGCTTGTAACCCATTGCCGTGAAATGGATTTTGTGGAGCTTGATGAACTTCATGATCTTGGCGATGTTGTGGACGAGCTTGTGGAGGACTTGCATCCGAAGAAGATTGCGAAGAATGACGACTTGAGTGGCTCCGTCTTGAATAGGACGAAGATGTAGAAGGATGGTTGATCGACAAGGCACATTTTTCGTCCATCCTTGCATTGTTCTCCTTTTGTGCGGCGAGCTTGTTGTTGAAGTAGTCTCTAGTACGTTGCTCAGAGTGTCGCAAGTCAATAACAAGTAGATCGATGCGGTCGCCTAATGCTCCATTCTCTTGATGCAAAGCTCTTTGCATGCTGAACAGGCGGTTCTTGGTGATGTAGATGTTCGGGTCCTCATCTTGCTAGATGAAGAGTGGGTTCAAAGAATTAGTTGGCCTATTCATCATCTGAAGCAAATGTGAGTGGAAGAAAGAAAAGAACTAGACCAAATGTACCTTACCCGATGTTGAAAATGGATCAATGATCGCTCAATAGTGTAATAAGGAAATAGCACCATTGGTACCAGATCTCGTCAATTCTCACACCTGCACAAATAAAGCCTTTGGTGGAGCTTGGTTAGGACGGTGGCACAAAATTTGATGCAAATGTTAGCAAGACTCAATAATGTTGAAAAATATTCACAAATTCACGAATGCAACAAGTAGACCAATAGCAATATGTGGCACACGGAAACACATGCACGGATAGATAAGTGGGGCCGTGCAACCAAGGATTGAGCTCAAAATGTGGAATCACGGAAAATGCTCTTGTTGCACAACACTAGGGAGACGCTAGCATGATTGCTCAATAGGCGGATACGAGACTTGTGCACAACCTACAAAGCAAAAATGCAACGACTTCTATCCCTATGTATGATGTCCCGGTGATATGATCCAAGATGATTGAGTATGACAATCTTGATGTAGTATGATGCTATGGTTCTTGCTAAATAGCTCTTTGCTTATCTTTCTCTTTTGCTTAAAAGCTTGTTGGCTCTTTTTGTTTTGAATCTTTCTTTGGACACTTATGCAAAATTTCACACAATGACAACCTTGTGACACAAAAGATGATATCAAGATACGTGTACCAAGATGATATGGTATGTATGCAATGGGAACTATGATCACTAATGTGCACAAGTAAAATTGCCAGCAATACTCAATGGCTAGTCTCGATAGGAAAGTGACACAAAAATGGGCTATCATGGTTATCAATGCAATGGCAAGGGGAATACACGAAGGTGTCATCGGAGTTACCATCCCTTGCTTACGGAGGATGGTGTCAAAACGGTGAGGTTGTCGATGTCGTTGACGAGTCCGTGGCGAAGATGAGCGGTGGTGATGTCGATGTTGAACCGATACTATTTAGCCGAAACACCCTAGGAAACGGAGAACCACAACTCAAATTCTCAAAACAAAGCATTTCAAAATTGTCGGAGTTGGAAGCGGGTAAGCGATGATGGTTGCGAAAGCGGTGGTGGTATGCGGCAATGCAATGAGGGGTTATCGGAGTGGTGGTGCGGAAGAAGTAGTGGAGGATGAAAAAAATCGAAGGAAATTTCAGTTTTGTCAGGTTCAGTCGGACGTTCGGTATGGGTCGGATGACTGGTGCTCGTCGGACGTCCGGAAGCTGTCGGATGGTCGGAGCCTAGGCGATTTCGGGTTGCAGTATAAGCTAGGATTCGTGGTGAAGGAGAAAAATTAGGGCAAAATTGGATGGATTTTGTGGATGGAATGGATGAAAAAGACGGGGGAAGGCTAGATCCACTCGTGGCAAAGCAAACCCATGGATCAGATCCAACGAAACTTCATCATACCAACAAATCACAAAAAAAATTGGGAGGGCTATTTTTGTGGGAATTTTTGAAAATGGACAAAACACACAAAATTAGGCTAGAAAACGGGGTAGGGACTCCAAATTCATGATCAACCTTGGCTCATGATACCAGGACGATGTAGGGTGGAACCCCACGGGGGAAGGGGATTCCTGCAGAACACGATGAACACACAAGGGGAAACAAGAGGAATCACTCAAATCAACGAGAAACGATCACACATGTGCTAGATCCATGAACACAAAGAGAGATACATGATTCAGATCCAACAAAGGGGGATACAAATGGTAGCAAGTTCTTCTCCTAGAAGGAGGTCTTGAATCCACTAGGGGGTCTTCCCACAAGAGGGTCTTGAATCCACTTGGGGGATCTTCTCCTAGGAGGCCTCAGTCTCCAAAGGGAGTAGTATCAAGTGGATGAGCAATGCTCTATCTCTAGTATGAGCTAAACCAATGCTAACCCTAGAAAGAGGGAGGAGGAGGAGTATATATAGTCTAGAGGGACGCATGGGTACATGGGCCTCGGCCCTAGTCACTATGCGCAGATAGGTGTTGGACGTCCGACGGGTTCCGTACGTTCAGAGGCTCGCGAGGGTCCCGTTGTTCAGTGATTCTATGCTGGTCAGGCGCCCTCGGATGTCTGGAGGGCATCGTTCATCCGGGGCTCAGTCGTCCAGAGGGCTCAGACTTCTATTAGTTTCCATTCTGTTGGGTGGCACCGGATGTCTGGAGGGGCTCGGTCGTCCGGGCAATAGGGGTTGACGGATGTCCAGTCCATGTCGGTCGCCGGGCCGCTGTAGGACTCGCTGGCTGGGACTTGGGATGGCTGTTTGGTGCTCCAGGCATCGGACATCCGACGTGGTCCGGTCATCCAGAGGCTATAGACGTCTGGCAGCTTCTTGTCTTGGTCCTCATACTTGGTGTCCTCGCCATCTTGGTCGTTGGGTGTAGTTGCTCCGTGGCTATCCTCTAGGTACCTGATCACACATAGGGTTTTTGCTTGAGGTAGTAGCCATGCTTCATATGAAGAAAGTGTAAGTTCGGAGAGGAACGAGTTCACCTTAGTTTCAATAGCCCTTGCTCGAGCTCTAGTCATTGGTCCACATGGTGTTGTAGGAGACGTGGGTAGGTCCATGGAGATGACCGTAGGATGATCCGCATCATCACGCTTGTATACTATCATGGGATCGGAGGCTCTTTTTTCATCAAACTAGGGAGTTTCTTACTTCAGAATCAAGCGGTTACAATTTGCTCAAAGGCACTCTACTAGGAAATCTAGACTTGCATAGATCCAACTATCAGTCTCATCTGGTGTACAAGCTAGCTTAGCACACCGATCAGCGGGAATATTACAGGCTATCCCAACATGGGTAACTGAAAACGAAACAAAACTAGCTACTAACTCCTCCAAATTTTCAAGATAGGTGTGGCAACCGATCGTGTGTTGCTGCGCGAATTCCAGAGGTCGACAAGCTCCATGCAGTATACCTCGATCATGACATGTGAAAAGCCTCGTAGCTGGACAAAGATCACACCTTCTCTGAAAGCAAGTAATTCAGCCGTGAAAGCATCTGAGACCCCTTGAAGGGGCTTGCTCCAAGCTCCCAGAAAAGCGAGATGAGACCAAGTGACCCCGCCCGCCCCACCCCTTGGAACATCCATAGCTATGTACCATCAGTATTGATGGTCACCGCCCGGCTCTGGCAGCCTCCAGCACTGGCCTAGCAAGCCCCTTCTCCATTTCAATGGGAGTTCCAGCAAAGATAGAGTCTCATGGACCCATTTTATTGTCTGCACAGGATTGTAACCCTCCTCGTCGTGTGTCCATCTATTTCGAGAGGACTAAATCGAGTGCTTGATGGTGATTATCTTGCGTCTATCATCATCAGAGAACATAGAGTTTAGCAAGATGTCTCTAGCCCATGTATCCGAACGCAATGTTGGTAATCAAAGATCAAAGTGGTCTCTGGCCGCCGCCTAGAAGCTCTTTGCATGTGTACAATGAACCAAAGCATGCATCGGATCTTCGTTCATAGCCCGGCAAATATCACACCTGCCAATGGGCTTGATATGCCTATAGTTGAGTGTTACTGCATCTGGTAAGATATCGCGAAGTACTCTCCACCAGAACACTCGTACCTTTGGAATCACATGGAGTTTCCAAAGCGCTGACCACAACTGTTTGTTTGATGATGAAGTGTTCATAGTCACCCCTTCCTCTAAAGAGCCAAGCTCGTTGCGAGTCACGAGAGAACGACATGCAGATTTTACAGTATAATTTTTAGACTTTTCCAAAGACCATGCTAAAGTGTCTTCTCCACCAGTTGGGTTTAGGGGGAAATTAAGAATTGCCTCCATATCCGTCTATAGAAAATTTTGTCGAATAAGATCCACATTCCAATTTCTAGTATAGTCGTCAATGAGGTCCGAGACCTTGTCTAATTGGGCAGAGCCAGTGTGCCCCATTGGTTTCATGGAACTGGTACCTGGGATCCATGGATCTATCCATGTTGATATTGATGTGCCATCTCCAACTCGGTGGATCAAACCCATATGTAAAGCTTACTTTCCTGCTGTTATCGCCCGCTATGTAGTAGAAGGCCGAGCAGGAACCATAGCATGAAGAAAATTAGTGTGTGAGAAGTATTTTCCCTTCAGAACTCGAGCGCACAGGGAGGTAGGATGAGTGAGTAGGCGCCATCCATGTTTCCCCAACATGGTTACGTTGAAGCATTGGAAGTCTCTGAAACCCATCCCCCCCTTGATCTTAGGTACAGTAAGCTTCTCCCACGATAGCCAGTGCAAAGATCATTTGTCAAGAGAGCTCCCCCACCAATATTTTGCCATGCTTGATGTTAAACCCTTGCAAACCTTCTTTGCCAAAAGAAAATAGCTCATGCTGAAGGTTAGGATGACCTGGATATTAGACTTTAATAGCACTTCCCTTGCTACACATGCAAAGGTTTCTTTCTGACCATCCACCCATTTTTCTTCAGCTCCGTTCACCAATGTGGTCAAACATGCCACTATGGTCCTGCCAACCACTATCGGTAGCCCAAGATAGCGTCCAGAAAATGCTTCCATAGCAAAGCCCAATGTATCTTTCAAGGTCAGGTGAAGTGTGAAGGAAATATGCCCTAGAGGCAATAATAAAGTTATTATTTATTTCCTTATATCATGATAAATGTTTATTATTCATGCTAGAATTGTATTAATCGGAAACATAATACATGTGTGAATACATAGACAAACAGAGTGTCACTAGTATGCCTCTACTTGACTAGCTCGTTGATCAAAGATGGTTATGTTTCCTAACCATAGACATGAGTTGTCATTTGATTAACGGGATCACATCATTAGGAGAATGATGTGATTGACTTGACCCATTTCATTAGTTTCGCACTTGATTGTTTAGTTTGTTGCTATTGCTTTCTTCATGACTTATACATGTTCCTATGACTATGAGATTATGCAACTCCCATTTACCGGAGGAACACTTTGTGTGCTACCAAACATCACAACGTAACTGGGTGATTATAAAGGTGCTCTACAGGTGTCTCCGAAGGTACTTGTTGGGTTGGCGTATTTCGAGATTAGGATTTGTCACTCCGATTGTCGGAGAGGTATCTCTGGGCCCTCTCAGTAATGCACATCACTTAAAGCCTTGCAAGCATTGCAACTAATGAGTTAGTTGCGGGATGATGTGTTACGGAACGAATAAAGAGACTTTCCGGTAACGAGATTGAACTAGGTATTGAGATACGACGATCGAATCTCAGGCAAGTAACATACCGATGACAAAGGGAACAACGTATGTTGTTATGCGGTTTGACCGATAAAGATCTTCATAAAATATGTGGGAGCCAATATGACCATCCAGGTTCCACTATTGGTTATTGTCCGGAGACGTGTCTCGGTCATGTCTACATTGTTCTTGAACCCGTAGGGTCCGCACGCTTAAGGTTTCGATGACAGTTATATTATGAGTTTATGAGTTTTGATGTACCGAAGGAGTTCGGAGTCCCAAATGAGATCGGGGACATGACGAGGAGTCTCGAAATGGTCGAGACGTAAAGATCGATATATTGGACGACTATATTCGGACATCGGAAAGATTCCGAGTTATTCGGGTATTTTTCGGAGTACCGGAGAGTTACATGAATTCGCCGGGGAGTATATGGGCCTTATTGGGCCATACGGGAATAGAGGAGAGAGGCCAAAAGGAAGGAGGCGCACGCCCCCCCCCCTCTGGTCCGAATTGGACAAGGGGTGCAGCCCCCTTTTCCTTGTTCCTCTCCCCCTCTTTCCTTCTCTCCTACTCCAACAAGGGAACGAGGAGTCCTACTCCCGGTGGGAGTAGGACTCCCCCCTTGGCGCGCCCTCCTCCTAGGTCGGCCGCCTCCCCCTTGCTCCTTTATATACAGGGGCAGGGGCACCTCTAGACACACAAATTGATCAAGTTGATCGTCTCTTAGCCGTGTGCGGTGCCTCCCTCCACCATAGTCCACCTCGATAATACTGTAGCGGTGCTTAGGCGAAGCCCTGCGTCGGTAGAACATCAAAGGGAAAAGTGATATGGTCTCACTAAAATGGAATTTTTGAATAAGCTCAGAAGAGAAGAGAGGTAAAAGATCTTTTGAAAAGTAAAGTTTTAGAGAAAATCTTTCCTGTGGGCTTGCCAGTTTCTAGGGTCACGTCCTACAGTCAACATGTGCTCTGATACCATCTTGTAGCGACCCGACCCGAATGGGTCAAGTCTCTGTGCTTAAGTGTCATCCCTGGATCGGTATGCTGACACACAGTACTCGAGGATTTATAACAGAGGTAAATCACATGTATAAAGTAACGTAAATACTATCACCTCAATCCAAAATATCGGAAGTAACAAGGTTGTGGATTCCCATCAACACCAACGGCAAAGTTGAGTGTAGAAATCATACCCTAACGTATCACTTACTCGTCGTAAGAAATCCTGCAACATGAGACGTTGCAGCCACAAAGGGTCAGTACATTGAATGTACTGGCAAATTCACACCATAGAGAATGATGAATAAAGGCTATCACTACATGCATATTTGGCTGGTGGAAAAGCTCTATGGTTATAGTTTTGCGTAAAGCCAACTTTTCCCTACTGCAAAAGAATACATTTTAATTAACTATCATGGTGGTTGTTGAACATTGAGAATGGTTGACAGCATTCTCAATCCCAATTAAGCATCATCATTAAACCCAACAAACTTAATTTAAAGTAACATGATGAGATTCACATGATAATCCAAGTACTAGATACTCAAGATGTCCATAACCGGGGACACGGCTAACCATGATTAGTTTATACACTCTGCAGAGGTTTGCGCACTTTTCCCCACAAGACTCGATCGCCTCCATTTGATTTCTCGCACTACATGGTGTTTGAGAAGACGAATGACCGAGACATAGTCTTTCAGAAGCGCTAGCACCTTACGATGGATAGACCGTTACACCTACTTTCCCCTACATCTGCTAGTCTACCCTGTAAGAGTTCGCACGACTTAATCAACTATGCTAGAGCCCATAATAGCTTGTGGCTGCACATGGAAGTTTCTAGTATGAAAAATCTCATGATCCCTTTGAGCCTGGGTGGCGGTCCATAAAAAACACAGGCAATCCTGGTCTACCCAGGTGCCTAGACAGGCAATCCTGGAATAACCAGGTGCCTCAATCCACCCAGATGTGTGTTTAAGTTGCCACCTTAAGTAAACCATTAATTAACAATCTCACATCTGTCATGAATACTCTCAAAAACCCAATCCACGTCTACGAGCATAGCATGGCAATGTAAGCATAACGTAATAGTAACTCCCAAGGGTTTGATAATAAACAGGTAATAGGTTCCTACCTCATCAACTACTTCCCAATACCCACATGTTATCAATCCTACTCATGCAATGTTTGAGGTTGAAACTAATGCATAAAAACTGGGTATGAAAGGGATATGATCAAAGTGTGAACTTGCCTGCAATGTTGATGAAGATGATTCGCACTCAAAACTCTTGATAGTTCTACTCGTCACACTCCGGTCAATCTATCGTAAGCAAGCAACAGTAACCACACATAAGCAATCACTCAAAGTATCAGAAAGATCGAAGAAGACAATTCATAAAACTTCAAAACCAAGCAAATAACTCTTGCAACATAAAACAATTTCTAACAGTACCAAAATTATGTGAATTTGGCCTTATCATAAAGTTTAGGTCAAGAGCTTCAATTTGCAAAAAGAATCAACTCAAACGGAGCTTTGAAACTCAAGTTATGCTCAAAAGAAGTTTGAATACAAATCTGGTCTAATTCAAATTTTAAAACTTTCAAAAACATGTTTGAGTTGTTTTAATGGATAGAGGGGATCATAACGAAGACGTGAGCGTTGGCTTCGTTGGATTTGGACTAACGAGTGAAAAGATGTGGTCGTTTGAAGTACAGGGACTAATCTGTGAAAGAAACTACTACAAATAGGTCCCTGGACAGAAAAATAAAGAAATAAAAGAAAAAACTAAATAGTGAACGTTCGTTACCGATCGCTGACGAACAAAAATCGTTCGCTACCGACCTCTAGCTAACGAACGCTCGCAAAATAACTAACCTAATATATAAAAACCATTCTAAAAAACCCGGTCTATAAAAAACCGAAGAAAACCGGGGTAGGTTAACTCGGTATATACCGGTTCGCGACGGGTTGGCGGTTTTCGGAGAGAAAACCGGTGGCGACGATGGCGTTCTCCAGCGAGACAGGACGGCGGCGGCGGCTCAGGTCCGGCCGGGGCGGCGGCTCCGGTCGTCCAGGAGGGCGGCGAAGGGGTCGGGGAGGGGCGGCACGGCGAGGCGAGGAGAATGGCGGCGTCGGCGGCGGTCAACAGTGACGGGACGGAGCAGGGCGGCGGCGGCGGATCTCGCCGGCGGCGGCGGGACGCGGCGCAAGGGCGGTGGTGCGGTGCGGCAGAGAGGCGAGGCGAGAGCGGCGCGGCGGCGGGGCGCGCTATTTATGGAGGGGCGGGGCGGCTGACTTGGCGAGGGGGCGATGGGCGCCGTGGGAGCACCGGACTCCGGTGAGTCCGCGACCCGCACGGGAGGAGGAGGGCGGCGCTGCTGGGCTGGGCCGGCCCAGTCGGGGAAAGAATTAAAAAAACATTTTCAGACAAAGAAAATAATAAAAGCAAAATAAATAAAATATTATATGGGCATATAATATATCAAAATTTTCAGAAAAAGATTTTCTACAGCATGGACATTTTTAATATGCCAAATAAAATCCACACAAATCAGATAAATCAAAGAGTGCTACAGGTCTAATGAAATCCAATAAAAATCATTTTAAAAATACCAAAATGATTTCAAATTAATTTTCCTCCAATTTTCTATTGTAGGGAATCATGTTACCCTATTTTCCATATATTTTATTTTTGGGGGAAAATAATTTGAATAAAACTCAAATAATCCAAATTGAAAAATAATTTCAACCGGATTTTAAATTTGAGTTTCTTTGAAACTCCCAACTCATATTTCATATAATTTGGAGAAGTCATTTTATCTCCTCTCGTGAAAATCATTAAGTTGCATAAAGTTTCAGAATTGAAATATTGTCCAAATGAAATTCAAATATTTTCAACACCCCTTGTCATTTAAATAAATGGAATAAGTCATGTCATCTTCTCTCCAGGGTTTCGTGGTGAAAAGAATTTGAATTCACGGAGATCAGAAAGCAATATGAAAGTTTGTGAAAGTCCTTTTATTCCCTCTCATTTAACTTTCAAAAAGTTCGAATTCACTCACTTTCAGTCAATCAATCAAACAATCAATCAAATCTATCTATTTAATATAACATTCCAAAATTTAGAATTTTGGGATGTTACAAACCTACCACCCTTAAAATGAATCTCGTCCTCGAGATTCGGAGAGGCTAGCAAGAAAAACGTTAGGGTTTGGGGGTCTCAAAATCCATTAATCATCACCGGGGTCTGGGGTGCTACCACCCTTAGAAACATCATTACGGTTCCATCGAAACTCATATACTTCATCCATATTGTTAACAGTGTCGGTCTTCTTAGATCTTTAGGATAATTCCTTATCCGGGTTCTTCTGGTAGTGGCATAACCTTTACCACAATTTTTCTGTCCTTTCATCTTGCTAAGGTTCTTCCATGACTGGGTCTTCTTAGCTGACGGGTCTGGCGTCAAAACTAAACAACTATCGATATCTCATGGTGGTCATCCAATTATGGTTTCTCCTGCAGGAAATGGGTCTGGGTTGAACCTCACCGTATAACCTACGGTTGGCAACAACTGCCATGTACAAGGGAAAAATTGCTATACCATTCTAAGGTTCAATCAAGGTTTAATACCATCGTCTCTCTACTATAGGTAAGTCACTCAGATTTACCATCCCATATAGCAAGGCGAACAATAAGAGTAAGTCGGTATGGTGATCAATCCATCCCGCACCCAAATCATTACCCTGTGTATGCTTTAGTGAATCTCACATTCTAACACTCGGTCATCCTCACAAGCGTCGATGAACCAAGTTCAGATAAATCCATAGATTCTGCAAGCCAAACAACCATCTATCATTCCTTCACAACTCTCAGGTTTTGCGTGATTCCTATAAGATCATATGTCGATAAACGTCGTATCTTCCTTGAGGGTTTTCCTTCAGCAAGAATGTGCTCGCTTCTTGGCAGGTCCTGGGGCCAGTGGGTTATGGCCCATCTCATTACTTGAAATCCTTGAACTCATCATCGGGCAACTGATCATTATTCCAACTTCCCTAGTATTCTTAAATCCATCCAATTGTATTGTCTTCCTTCTTTCTATTGGCACCAAACTAGGACATGATTACTCAGGCTCATCATGGAGTTTCCATTGATCCATATTTCCGACATCATACCTCCTTTATATCCAATAGTAATTTATCTCGTCATCCTCGTGGGATATCCCACATACCGAGATAAAAACTTATACTTATGGAGTCCATATTACACTTCGTGGAACATCATTATCCTTTCCAGAGTCAAGCGTCCTTACAGGGGAATATTGGCCATCTCTGCATGACACTTCTTCAACTGGGAAACGTGAAACACATCATGAACTCTTGACAGTCCTTCGGGTGACTCCAACTTGTAGGCCACTTCTCCCATACGCTCCAAGAGTCGGTATGGTCCTACAAATCTCGGGGCTAACTTTCCCTTAACTCCAAATTATTTAACTCCTCGCAAAGGGGACACACGAAGACATGCTCTGTCTCCAATTTCATAGACTACCTCCTTGCGTTTATTTTTTGTCTGCATAACTCTTCTGCCTGGACTGAGCTACCTTCAGTCTATCTCGAATCAACTTAACATTCTCTTCTAACTCCTTTGATCACATTTGGTCCAAACAACTGACGGTCTCCAATTTCATCCCACACACTCTTGGGGTATCACACTTATCGAGACAAAACTCGTATTCATTTTTGTCTGAAATCCACTCAGTGGAATATCCTTACCTTTTACATGGGTCAATGGTTCTTATAGGGTACTACCACCCTTAAAATGCACAAATCTTCCCTAGGCCATATTTCTCATATCCTCAGAAATGGTCAAATTCCTTCTTCATAGAGTAATAACTCATAAAATCCATATCAGTACCAATGATGCTAACTTTATTCACTCTCAATTGATTACAATCTCTCGCTTTTCCATTACATGTCTCAACTCAACACCTCAAAGAAAATGTTCTCACTTCTACTACTCCATTTCTTCTGTTGCAAACTCAACTATCTAGCACAAGTCTCCTTCTCCTTGGGGCATTCTCTGGCAAAGTGTCCTGCTCCATTACAACTAAAACATATTACTGCTGGCAAGTATCGAGGTTTCCTTTTTGGGCAACTGTTGAGGTAGTGCACTGACTCCTTGCACCTATAACATGTGATATGACTCAAATCCTTCCTGGAATCCACTCTGCTTCTCTTCCTGGACTTTTCCATTCCAATCAGGGCTTCTATTTCCTGTGGGTCATATTCTACTTCCTCTGTCGGGAATTCTACTAGATCCCCATTCAAACAATTTTGGGAGATGTGTCCTTCTTCTCCACATGAATAGCAAGACTTAGTGCAGGGTTTTCTCAGGTCTTCTTTAGGTGTGTCCTCCACATCTTCCTTCATCACGGGTTCTTCTAAAATTTCCATGAGGGCTCCTTTCATTTCTTCTTTCTTCTGCTGGATGGTTCGTTGTACCATGGGGTAAATGTGACACTGAGCAGGATAGTGGGTAGTCCCTTCACACAAGAAACAAGTAATCTGCCTAGTTGAGCATTCTTCAACTGGGTGACTTCCTTCACAATTAGGGCATTCATCCTTGTGTTCTTTATGGGTGTGTCCGATTTCTCCACAAATCTTGCATGCACAAGGTTTCTTCATGTCCTTTCCATAAGGCTTCAACTTCTGGGACACAAGCCGAGACTTTGGTAGAGTCAACTTAAATTCTTTCCAAGTGGTTACTCCTTGCCATCCATTGATGGTTTGGTACATCCTCCACCAAGTAGCAGCACCTCTTTCAAAGCACTGAAGAGCATGCTGGGTCATATCCTTTCCGACTACAGGGTTATTCTTCATGTGATCCTCCATGTTCTGAATCCATCAGTCCGTCTCCAACTGACTCATCGGTCCAGAAAATACAAGCTCATCTTCATTCATCCTCTATTGGGTCCATGGGTTTGGGGTGAGATAAGAGAGATAGAGAGGGGCACATACAATACAAACAAAAGTTTTCAAAAGACAAATTTTATTTGTGGTTGTCGGGAAAAACATCAAACAAATGACAGCTCACAAACGTCGCATCTAACGTAGGTATATAACAGGGGTTTGGTCTCCTAAAGGTCAATAAATCTTCAACGTCGTCTAACTCTTCAAGTCTTGTTCATGCCTCCAATGGCTTCTTCCGATCATGCTTGTATTCTCAAGTTCTTTTGCCAGATCAACTCTGTTGACGCAAGGTCTATCATGACGTCCTTTAATATTTCTGGAGTTGTATTCCAAACTTCTGGGTTTCAACATCCTTGGCGTGAACCATGGTCCTACTGTCCTTCAGTTCCTGACGAATCTTCGGTATCTCAAGGTTTTGCTCCTCTAGCTTGGCTACTTTCAACTTTTGGGTCCTGGGTTCTTCACGAAACGCTTCCTTGTCAAAATATAGCTTCCTACAGATCAACCCTAAACTTCTTGATGTACTACTCCAGATTCTGGTGATACACTTAGCTAAGGTTAAAACTTCACCTCTTGCTGATAGATGCTCCATCAGCCTTCTACCATCAAATCCTTCCATGCATATGCATGCTTAACTCAGCACGGTGACAATAGCATAAGCGGGCAATAACATCATGGATAACCGTGTTTTTGCCCTTGTCATTGCCATGAGCTATCTTCCATAGTTGATATCTCCTGCCTTAGGGTTTTCTTGACAAAACTTTGAGTTCTTAACTCTACATGCTCCGGTCTTTCTCCGATACACCTTGACCTTGGGTATTGACAACTTCCATAGTCTGCCAAGTTCCATAAGGGTAGCCTTCCTAGGTCACACAAATCTGGAAATTCTTCGGAGCCTCCAATTCTCCTAGTCTTCAGAGTCTTCAGTTGTTGTAGTCTTCCTTTATCATGATGTATGGTAAAATCCTCTTCATTCCAAAGTGGTCTTAGTTGTCCGATATCTTGTACTTCTTGGAGTGGTCTCATCCGTCGAATCTTCGAGTGATCCAAAGGGAAAAGGGATATGGTCTCATTAAAAGGGAATTTTTGAATAAGCTCAGAAGAGAAGAGAGGTAAAAGATCTTTTGAAAAGTAAAGTTTTAGAGAAAATCTTTCCTATGGGCTTGCCAGTTTCTAGGGTCATGTCCTACAGTCAACATGTGCTCTGATACCATCTTGTAGCGACCCGACCCGAATGGGTCAAGTCTCTGTGCTTAAGTGTCATCCCTGGATCGGTATGCTGACACACAGTACTCGAGGATTTATAACAGAGGTAAATCACATGTATAAATTAACGTAAATACTATCACCTCAATCCAAAATAGCGGAAGTAACAAGGTTGTGGATTCCCATCAACACCAACGGCAAAGTTGAGTGTAGAAATCATAACCCTAACGTATCACTTACTCGTCGTAAGAAATCCTGCAACATGAGACGTTGCAGCCACAAAGGGTCAGTACATTGAATGTACTGGCAAATTCACACCATAGAGAATGATGAATAAAGGCTATCACTACATGCATATTTGGCTGGTGGAAAAGCTCTATGGTTATAGTTTTGCGTAAAGCCAACTTTTCCCTACTGCAAAAGAATACATTTTAATTAACTATCATGGTGGTTGTTGAACATTGAGAATGGTTGACAGCATTCTCAATCCCAATTAAGCATCATCATTAAACCCAACAAACTTAATTTAAAGTAACATGATGAGATTCACATGATAATCCAAGTACTAGATACTCAAGATGTCCATAACCGGGGACACGGCTAACCATGATTAGTTTATACACTCTGCAGAGGTTTGCGCACTTTTCCCCACAAGACTCGATCGCCTCCGTTTGATTTCTCGCACTACATGGTGTTTGAGAAGACGGAATGACCGAGACATAGTCTTTCAGAAGCGCTAGCACCTTACGATGGATAGACCGTTACACCTACTTTCCCCTACATCTGCTAGTCTACCCTGTAAGAGTTCGCACGACTTAATCAACTATGCTAGAGCCCATAATAGCTTGTGGCTGCACACGGAAGTTTCTAGTATGAAAAATCTCATGATCCCTTTGAGCCTGGGTGGCGGTCCATAAAAAACACAGGCAATCCTGGTCTACCCAGGTGCCTAGACAGGCAATCCTGGAATAACCAGGTGCCTCAATCCACCCAGATGTGTGTTTAAGTTGCCACCTTAAGTAAACCATTAATTAACAATCTCACATCTGTCATGAATACTCTCAAAACCCAATCCACGTCTACGAGCATAGCATGGCAATGTAAGCATAACGTAATAGTAACTCCCAAGGGTTTGATAATAAACAGGTAATAGGTTCCTACCTCATCAACTACTTCCCAATACCCACATGTTATCAATCCTACTCATGCAATGTTTGAGGTTGAAACTAATGCATAAAAACTGGGTATGAAAGGGATATGATCAAAGTGTGAACTTGCCTGCAATGTTGATGAAGATGATTCGCACTCAAAACTCTTGATAGTTCTACTCGTCACACTCCGGTCAATCTATCGTAAGCAAGCAACAGTAACCACACATAAGCAATCACTCAAAGTATCAGAAAGATCGAAGAAGACAATTCATAAAACTTCAAAACCAAGCAAATAACTCTTGCAACATAAAACAATTTCTAACAGTACCAAAATTATGTGAATTTGGCCTTATCATAAAGTTTAGGTCAAGAGCTTCAATTTGCAAAAAGAATCAACTCAAACGGAGCTTTGAAACTCAAGTTATGCTCAAAAGAAGTTTGAATACAAATCTGGTCTAATTCAAATTTTAAAACTTTCAAAAACATGTTTGAGTTGTTTTAATGGATAGAGGAGATCATAACGAAGACGTGAGCGTTGGCTTCGTTGGATTTGGACTAACGAGTGAAAAGATGTGGTCGTTTGAAGTACAGGGACTAATCTGTGAAAGAAACTACTACAAATAGGTCCCTGGACAGAAAACTAAAGAAATAAAAGAAAAAACTAAATAGTGAACATTCGTTACCGATCGCTGACGAACAAAAATCGTTCGCTACCGAACTCTAGCTAACGAACGCTCGCAAAATAACTAACCTAATATATAAAAACCATTCTAAAAAACCCGGTCTATAAAAAACCAAACAAAACCGGGGTAGGTTAACTCGGTATATACCGGTTCGCGACGGGTTGGCGGTTTTTGGAGAGAAAACAGGTGGCGACGATGGCGTTCTCCGGCGAGACAGGACGGCGGCGGCGGCTCGGGTCCGGCCGGGGCGGCGGCTCCGGTCGTCCAGGAGGGCGGCGAAGGGGTCGGGGAGGGGCGGCACGGCGAGGCGAGGAGAATGGCGGCGTCGGCGGTGGTCAACAGTGACGGGACGGAGTGGGGCGGTGGCGGCGGATCTCGCCGGCGGCGGCGGGACGCGGCGCAAGGGCGGCGGTGCGGTGCGACAGAGAGGCGAGGCGAGGCGAGAGCGGCGGGGCGCGCTATTTATGGAGGGGCGGGGCGGCTGACTTGGCGAGGGGGCGGCGGGCGCAGTGGGAGCACCGGACTCCGGTGAGACCGTGACGCGCACGGGAGGAGGAGGGCGGCGCTGCTGGGCTGGGCCTTGGCCTGGCAGGAGTTGGGCCGGCCCAGTCGGGGAAAGAATTTAAAAAAAACATTTTCAGACAAATAAAAATAATAAAAGCAAAATAAATAAAATATTATATGGGCATATAATATATCAAAATTTTCAGAAAAAGATTTTCTACAACATGGACATTTTTAATATGCCAAATAAAATCCACACAAAATCAGATAAATCAAAGAGTGCTACAGGTCTAATGAAATCCATTAAAATCATTTTAAAAATACCAAAATGATTTCAAATTAATTTTCCTCCAATTTTCTATTGTAGGGAATCATGTTACCCTATTTTCCATATATTTTATTTTTGGAGAAAAATAATTTGAATAAAACTCAAATACCCAAATTGAAAAATAATTTCAACTGGATTTTAAATTTGAGTTTCTTTGAAACTCTCAACTCATATTTCATATAATTTGGAGAAGTCATTTTATCTCCTCTCGTGAAAATCATTGAGTTGCATAAAGTTTCAGAATTGGAAATATTTTCCAAATGAAATTCAAATATTTTCAACACCCCTTGTCATTTAAATAAATGGAATAAGTCATGTCATCTTCTCTCCAGGGTTTCGTGGTGAAAAGAATTTGAATTCATGAAGATCAGAAAGCAATATGAAAGTTTGGGAAAGTCCTTTTATTCCCTCTCATTTAACTTTCAAAAAGTTTGAATTCACTCACTTTCAGTCAATCAATCAAACAATCAATCAAATCTATCTATTTAATATAACATTCCAAAATTTAGAATTTTGGGATGTTACACCGGGGATCGTCATCGAGCTGAACGTGTGCTAGAACTCGGAGGTGTCGTAGTTTCGGTGCTTGATCGGTCGGGCCGTGAAGACGTACGACTACATCAACCGCGTTGTGCTAACGCTTCTGCTTTCGGTCTACGAGGGTACATAGACAACACTCTCCCCTCTCGTTGCTATGCATCACCATGATCTTGCGTGTGCATAGGATTTTTTTTGAAATTACTACGTTCCCCAACAGTGGCATCCGAGCCTAGGTTTTATGCGTTGATGTTGTGCACGAGTAGAACACAAGTGAGTTGTGGGCGATATAAGTCATACTGCTTACCAGCATGTCATACTTTGGTTCGGCGGTATTGTTGGATGAAGCGGCCCGGACCGACATCACGCGTACGCTTACGCGAGACTGGTTCTACCGACGTGCTTTGCACACAGGTGGCTGGCGGGTGTCAGTTTCTCCAACTTTAGTTGAACCAAGTGTGGCTACGCCCAGTCCTTGCAAAGGTTAAAACAGCACCAACTTGACAAACTATCGTTGTGGTTTTGATGTGTAGGTAAGAACGGTTCTTGCTAAAGCCCGTAGCAACCACGTAAAACTTGCAACAGCAAAGTAGAGGACGTCTAACTTGTTTTTGCAGGGCATGTTGTGATGTGATATGGTCAAGACATGATGCTAAATTTTATTGTATGAGATGATCATGTTTTGTAACCGAGTTATCGACAACTAGCAGGAGCCATATGGTTGTCGCTTTATTGTATGCAATGCAATTGCGCTGTAATGCTTTACTTTATCACTAAGCGGTAGCGATAGTCGTGGAAGCATAAGATTGGCGAGACAACAATGATGCTACGATGGTGATCAAGGTGTCGTGCCGGTGATGATGGTGATCATGACGGTGCTTCGGAGATGGAGATCACAAGCACAAGATGATGATGGCCATATCATATCACTTATATTGATTGCATGTGATGTTTATCTTTTATACATCTTATCTTGCTTTGATTGACGGTAGCATTATAAGATGATCTCTCACTAAATTTCAAGATAAAAGTGTTCTCCCTGAGTATGCACCATTTCGAAAGTTCGTCGTGCCCAGACACCACGTGATGATCGGGTGTGATAAGCTCTACGTCCATCTACAACAGGCGCAAGCCAGTTTTGCACACGCAGAATACTCAGGTTAAACTTGCCGAGCCTAGCATATGCAGATATGGCCTCGGAACACTGAGACCGAAAGGTCGAGCGTGAATCATATAGTACATATGATCAACATATTGATGTTCACCATTGAAAGCTACTCCATTTCACGTGATGATCGGTTATGGTTTAGCTGATTTGGATCACGTGATCACTTAGAAGATTAAAGGGATGTCTTTCTAAGTGGGAGTTCTTAAGTAATATGATTAATTGAACTTTAATTTATCATGAACTTAGTCCTGGTAGTATTAGCATATCTATGTTGTATATCAATAGCTCGCGATATTGCTCCCAGTTTATTGTGTTCCTAGAGAAAAATTATGTTGAAAAATGTTAGTAGCAATGATGCGGATTGGATCCATGATATGAGGATTATCCTCATTGCTGCACAGAAGAATTATGTCCTTAATGCACCGCTAGGTGACAGACCTATTGCAGGAGCAGATGCAGACGCTATGAACGTTTGGCTAGATCAATATGATGACTACTTGATAGTTTAGTGCACCATGCTTAAACGGCTTAGAATCGGGACTTCAAAGACGTTTTGAACGTTATGGACCATATGAGATGTTCCAGGAGTTGAATTTAATATTTCAAGCAAATACCCGAGTTGAGAGATATGAAGTCTCCAACAAGTTCTATAGCTAAAAGATGGAGGAGAATAGCTCAAGCAGTGAGCATGTGCTCAGATTGTCTGGGTACTACAATCGCTTGAATCAAGTGGGAGTTAATCTTCCAGATAAGATAGTGATTGACAGAATTCTCTAGTCACCATCACCAAGTTAGTAGAACTTCGTGATGAACTATGATATGCAAGGGATAACGGAAACGATTCCCAAGCTCTTCGTAATGCTGAAATCAATGAAGGTAGAAATCAAGAAAAATATCAAGTGTTGATGGTAGACAAGACCACTAGTTTCAAGAAAAGGGCAAAGGGAAGAAGGGGAACTTCAAGAAGAACGGCAAGCAAGTTGCTGCTCAAGTGAAGAAGCCCAAGTCTGGTCCTAAGCCTAAGACTAAGTGCTTCTACTGCAAAGGGACTGGTCACTAGAAGCGGAACTGCCCCTAGTATTTGGCGGATAGGAAGGATGGCAAAATGAACAAAGGTATATTTGATATACGGATTATTGATGTGTATTTTACTAGTGTTCATAGCAACTCCCCGGTATTTGGTACTGGTTCAGTTGCTAAGAGTAGTAACTCGAAACGGGAGTTGCAGAATGAACAGAGACTAGTTAAGGGTGAAGTGACGATGTGTGTTGGAAGTGGTTCCAAGATTGATATGATCATCATCGCACACTCCCTATACTTTCGGGATTAGTGTTGAACCTAAATAAGTGTTATTTGGTGTTTGCATTGAGCATGAATATGATTTGATCATGTTTATTGCAATACAGTTATTCATTTAAGTAAGAGAATAAATTGTTGTTCTGTTTACATCAATAAAACCTTATGTGGTTACACACCCAATGAAAATGGTTTGTTGGATCTCGATCATAGTGATACACATATTCATAATATTGAAACCAAAAGATGCAAAGTTAATAATGATAGTGCAACTTATTTGTGGCACTGCCGTTTAGGTCATATTGGTGTAAAGCGCATGAAGAAACTCCATGCTGATGGACTTTTGGAATCACTTGATTATGAATCAGTTGATGCTTGCAAACCATGCCTCATGGGCAAGATGACTAAGACTCCGTTCTCCGGAACAATGCAGCAAGCAACAGATTTGTTGGAAATCATGCATACTGATGTATGTGGTCTGATGAATATTGAAGCTCGCGGCAGGTATCATTATTTTCTGATCTTCACAGATGATTTGAGCAGATATGAGTATATCTACTTGATGAAACACAAGTCTGAAACATTTGAAAAGTTCAAAGAATTTCAGAGTGAAGTGGAGAATCATCGTAACAAAATAAAAGTTTCTACGATATGATCGCAGAAGTAAAATATTTGAGTTACGAGTTTGGCCTTCAGTTAAAACAATGTGAAATAGTTTCACTACTCACGCCACCTGGAACACCACAGTGTAATGGTGTGTCCTAACATCGTAACCGTGCTTTGTTAGACATGGTGCGATCTATGATGTCTCTTACTGATTTACCGCTATCGTTTTGGGGTTATGCATTAGAGACAGCTACATTCACGTTAAATAGGGCACCATCTAAATCCGTTGAGACGACACCGTATGAACTATGGTTTGGCAAGAAACCTAAGTTATCGTTTCTTAAAGTTTGAGGTTGCAATGCTTATGTGAAAAAGTTTCAACCTGATAAGCTCAAACCCAAATCGGAGAAGTGCGTCTTCATAGGATACCCAAAAGAAATTGTTGGGTGCACCTTCTAACACAGATCCGAAGGCAAGATATTCGTTGCTGAGAATGGATCCTTTCTAGAGAAGGAGTTTCTCTCGAAAGAAGTGAGTGGGAGGAAAGTAGAATCTGATGAGGTAACTGTACCTGCTCCCTTATTGGAAACTAGTTCATCACAGAAATCTGTTCCTGTGACTACTACACCAATTAGTGAGGAAGCTAATGATGATGATCATGTAACTTCAGATCAAGTAACTGCCGAACCTCGTAGGTAAACCAGAGTGAGATCCGCACCAGAGTGGTATGGTAATCCTGTTCTGGAGGTCATGTTACTTGACCATGACGAACCTACGAACTATGAGGAAGCGATGATGAGCCCAGATTCCGCAAAATGGCTTGAGGCCATGAAATCTGAGATGAGATCCATGTATGAGAACAAAGTATGGACTTTGATTGACTTGCCCATTGATCGGCGAGCCATTGATATTAAATGGATCTTCAAGAGGAAGACGGACACTGATAGTAGTATCACTATCTACAAAGCTAGAATTGTCGCACAAAGGTTTTCGACAAGTTCAAGGTGTCGGCTACGATGAGAGTTTCTCACTCGTATCTATGCTTAAGTCTTTCCGAATCATGTTAGCAATTGTCGCATTTTATGAAATCTGGCAAGTGGATAAACAAAATTGCATTCCTTAATGGATTTATTAAAGAAGAGTTGTATATGATGCAACCAGAAGGTTTTGTCAATCCTAAAGGTACTAACAAAATATGCAAGCTCCAGCGATCCATCTATGGACTGGTGCAAGCATCTCGGAGTTGCAATATACGCTTTGATAAGTTGATCAAAGCATATAGTTTTATACAGACTTCCGATGAAGCCTGTATTTACAAGAAAGTGAGTGGGAGCACTACAACATTTCTGATAAGTATATGTGAATGACATGTTGTTGATCAGAGATAATGTAGAATTATTCTGCAAAG
This sequence comes from Triticum aestivum, assembly GCF_018294505.1. Taxonomy (NCBI): domain Eukaryota; kingdom Viridiplantae; phylum Streptophyta; class Magnoliopsida; order Poales; family Poaceae; genus Triticum; species Triticum aestivum. Next base: position 245,782,045 of record NC_057806.1, read on the forward strand.
CATAAAGGAATGTTTGAAAGGAGTTTTTCAAAGAAAGACCTCGGTGAAGCTGCTTACATATTGAGCATCAAGATCTATAGAGATAGATCAAGACGCTTGATATGTTTTTCAATGAGTACATACCTTGACAAGATTTTGAAGTAGTTCAAAATGGAACAGTCAAAAAGGAGTTCTTGCCTGTGTTACAAGGTGTGAAGTTGAGTAAGGCTCAAAACCCGACCACGGCAGAAGATAGAGAGAGAATGAAAGTCATTCCTTATGCCTCAGCCATAGGTTCTATAAAGTATGCCATGCTGTATACCAGACCTATTGCATACCCTGCCCTGAGTTTGGCAAGGGAGTACAATACTAATCTAGGAGTAGATCACTGGACATTGGTCAAAATTATCCTTAGTGGAATAAGGATATGTTTCTCGACTATGGAGGTGACAAAAGGTTCGTCGTAAAGGGTTACGTCGATGCAAGTTTTGACACTGATCCAGATGACTCTAAGTCTCAATCTGGATACGTATTGAAAGTGGGAGCAATTATCTAGAGTAGCTCCGTGCAGAGCATTGTTGACATAGAAATTTGCAAAATACGTATGGATCTGAATGTGGCAGACACGTTGACTAAACTTCTCTCACAAGCAAAACATGATCACACCTTAGTACTCTTCGGGTGTTAATCACATAGTGATGTGAACAAGATTATTGACTCTAGTAAACCCTTTGGGTGTTGGTCACATGTCGATGTGAACTATGGGTGTTAATCACATGGTGATGTGAACTATTGGTATTAAATCACATGGCGATGTGAACTAGATTATTGACTCTAGTGCAAGTGGGAGACTGAAGGAAATATGCCCTAGAGGCAATAATAAAGTTATTATTTATTTCCTTATATCATGATAAATGTTTATTATTCATGCTAGAATTGTATTAACCAGAAACATAATACATGTGTGAATACATAGACAAACAGAGTGTCACTAGTATGCCTCTACTTGACTAGCTCGTTGATCAAAGATGGTTATGTTTCCTAACCATAGACATGAGTTGTCATTTGATTAATGGGATCACATCATTAGGAGAATGATGTGATTGACTTGACCCATTCCGTTAGCTTAGCACTTGATCGTTTAGTTTGTTGTTATTGCTTTCTTCATGACTTATACATATTCCTATGACTATGAGATTATGCAACTCCCGTTTACCGGAGGAACACTTTGTGTGCTACCAAACGTCACAACGTAACTAGGTGATTATAAAGGTGCTCTACAGGTGTCTCCGAAGGTACTTGTTGGGTTGGCGTATTTTGAGATTAGGATTTGTCACTCCGATTGTCGGAGAGGTATCTCTGGGCCCTCTCGGTAATGCACATCACTTAAAGCCTTGCAAGCATTGCAACTAATGAGTTAGTTGCGGGATGATATGTTACGGAACGAGTAAAGAGACTTGCCGGTAACGAGATTGAACTAGGTATTGAGATATCGACGATCGAATCTCAGGCAAGTAACTACCGATGACAAAGGGAACAACGTATGTTGTTATGCGGTTTGACCGATAAAGATCTTCGTAGAATATGTGGGAGCCAATATGAGCATCCAGGTTCGGCTATTGGTTATTGACTGGGGAAGTGTCTCGGTCATGTCTACATTGTTCTCGAACCCGTAGGGTCCGCACGCTTAAGGTTTCGATGACAGTTATATTATGAGTTTATGAGTTTTGATGTACCGAAGGAGTTCAGAGTCCCGGATGAGATCGGGGACATGACGAGGAGTCTTGAAATGGTCGAGACGTAAAGATCGATATATTGGACGACTATATTCGGACATCGGAAAGGTTCCGAGTGATTCGGGTATTTTTCGGAGTACCGGAGAGTTAAGGGAATTCGCCGGGGAGTATATGGGCCTTATTGGGCCATACGGGAATAGAGGAGAGAGGCCAAAAGGAAGGAGGCGCTCGCCCCCCCCCCCCTCTGGTCCGAATTGGACAAGGGGTGCAGCCCCCTTTACCTTGTTCCTCTCCCCCTCTTTCCTTCTCTCCTACTCCAACAAGGGAAGGAGGAGTCCTACTCCCGGTGGGAGTAGGACTCCCCCCTTGGCACGCCCTCCTCCTAGGCCGGCCGCCTCCCCCTTGCTCCTTTATATACATGGGCAGGGGGCACCTCTAGACACACAAGTTGATCAAGTTGATCGTCTCTTAGCCGTGTGTGGTGCCCCCCTCCACCATAGTCCACCTCGATAATACTGTAGCGGTGCTTAGGCGAAGCCCTGCGTCGGTAGAACATCAATATCGTCACCACGCCGTCGTGCTGACGGAACTCTTCCCCGACATTCTGCTGGATCGGAGTCCGGGGATCATCATCGAGCTGAACGTGTGCTAGAACTCGGAGGTGTCGTAGTTTCGATGCTTGATCGGTCGGGCCGTGAAGACGTACGACTACATCAACTGCGTTGTGCTAACGCTTCCGCTTTCGGTCTACGAGGATACGTAGACAACACTCTCCCCTCTCGTTGCTATGCATCACCATGATCTTGCGTGTGCGTAGGAATTTTTTTTTGAAATTACTACGTTCCCCAACAAAGTGGTTGCGGTGTATTTCCACTAAAAAATATGCAACTCTTCTCCCGATTTACTGCTTGACCAGAACATTCTGCATAGACCCGGAGAATATCATTCAACCTCTCTGCACTTTGCACTTTTGCGCTTAGAAAAATCAAGAAGTCATCAGCAAAGAGCAAATGGTTTACCCAGGGGGCGTGAACACTCACATGTATGCCTCTATCAATGCGAGCTCTTCCATAGTTGTTTAGTAAGGAAGTTAGACCTTGAGCACACAATAGAAAAAAGGTATGGTGACATGGGACACCCTTGCTAAAGTCCTCTCGATGGATTGAAAAAGGGCAAAAGCTCTCCATTCACCTTGATAGTAAATCTTACCGATGTCACACATTTCATAACAAGTCTAGCGAAACGATCACTGAAGCCCAACTTGTACAAGATAGCTTCTAAATAGTGCCATTCTATTCGGTCGTAGGCTTTGAGCATGTCCAACTTGACTACACAACAATAATTCTTACCCTTTTTCCGCCTCCTGATAGCATGGACACTTTCATAGGCTACAAGCACATTATCTGTGGTTAAACGTCCCGGCACAAATGCACTTTGTTCCTCTCCTATAACCTCATCCAGGATACGCCGTACCCTGTTTGCAACAGTTTTGACCTCAATCTTATATAAAACAAGACATAGAGCTATAGGTCTATACAGTGAAACTTTCTATGGGTTCCATACCTTGGGAATTAGAGTAATTGTCGTGTCATTTAAACCCAAAGGTAGCTCTCCCCCATTCAAGAACTCTAGCACTGCATGAGTAACATCTGGTCCAAGAACGTCCCAGTGCCGCTGGTAAAAACCCGCGGTAAAACCATCGACACCAGGGGCCTTCAACGGCGCCATATCAAATAGTGCTTACTTAACATCCGCGGCCACATAGTCCTTTTCCAAATTTCGTTCATCGGCTCTGTGACTCGGGGGTGACACAATCCAGCAGTTTGTTCATAGGTTTGTATCACTGGGATGTGTACAGACTTTCATAAAAAAAAGTTGATCTCTCCTTGACCTCCGCTGGTTACACACAAATCTGCCCATTTGTTTTTTCTAATGAGCTAATCCTGTTAATCCTTTGACGCTGAGCACATTGTGCTTGTAAGTAACCTGTGTTTCGGCCACCTTCGCGGAGCCATGAAACTCCCAATATTTGCTTGAGCCAAAGTTCTTCTTGCTGCAGTGCTTCCCGGAGTTGCACTGCCATCACCTTCTCCTCATCCGTCAAACCACGACTGATAGACTGAGAACGCAAGCGATCTAAACGTTGTTGGAGCTTCCATAACTTCTTAGTTAAATTACCAAAATCTTTCTATCCCCATGCTCCCAAACTCCGCTGAACTGCACCAAGCGTATCCATAATGCCTTGTACTGATCAAGTTTTTATGTAGATGGTGGCACCTCGTATATACACAAGCTCCGGTACTATGTACGAGCTAGTTACCAATTTTCCTTTGATGAATTGATGGATTTCCACCTACCAATCTTGGTTAATTACTACTTACATATGGAACAACATATTAATTACCAATTTGATATGATTAGTCTTTTCCTGCAGAAAAAGAAGATATGATTAGTCTTTTCCTGCAGAAAAAGAAGATATGATTAGTCTTTCCCTGGATTTTACTATGCCTCAAATATTAAGAGGAAAACTACAATGTTGATAACTACTTTTACAAGCCAAATTCTTGATGGTTCAACACTGCTATTGCCGAGAATATCAACTTGTATAGGTGTGATCGTTGTAGCTAAAAATTATTTTACCTGCAATATTAAATTGTTTCTCTAAAACAGATATAATCTAATGAAAATGTATTTTTTGTATGATGAGACATATGTTGCCATACTTTGGTATCAATGCTATATTAAGACTTAATATACTATGACATTTTATGTATGGTGGAATCATTACTTTTTCGCCCCCCTCATGCTCAAATACTGGCTCTGCCCCTGATAAATGGTTAGTTACTAATCCCTTGATCATTTTGATTTATTTTAGTTCAAGTTCATAATTAATAATATTGTTGTAGATGTGGAATTATTTTATTTCACACAAAAAAGATGTGGAGTTGCGTTGATTGAAATGAAAATGGTTTCGGTAATTACGTGTATGTAAAAATTCTTGTGTCAAAGATTTGACACTGAAACTTACTATTAGTAGATGTCCCATTGATCCCTTGGTGCAAAAACCAAATGAAACCAAGAAGTTGGGTGAGCTATTTGAAGGATCCGATTTCTAAATTATCAGCAAATGACTATGTTCATATTATGTTTGTGTTTGTGTTGTATTTACTAACGACAGATAGTGATAAGTGTTTCTACTCACATCAATTTATGTGTGAGTAAGAATAAAGATGTCATTCTAATGCATAAACATGTGTCGTTTATAAAATAGACAGATGACCCATTGCTTCCGTGCCGCAAATGCCAAATGAAACCAAGAAGTTAAGCAAACTATATTATGTTTGTTATGGCATGTTAATATATATGACATGTTTCTTTTACCACACATAAGCCATCTGATCGAGCGGGCGATATAGCAAGGTTGTCCCGATCTTTTGATAAGAAGATAAACATCAATTTGGTGGAGCCGGCTTTGACAATCCGACTACAACCTGCGACCACGTCACCTTAAAAATCGCTAAACCAATTTCTTGGAGGTTACTGACGACGCTAGAAGCAATATCAGTTTGGCCAGAAAGGTCTATTCCTACAAGCAATTGAAGAACGAGCAAGAATATGATTAAAAAATAATCTGAATATTGTGAATATAAATGAAGTGTTGATAAAAGTGGGGTTCCGATAGTGGTCTTGGCTGTTAGGGAACGTAGCATGCAATTTCAAAATTTTCCTACACTCATGCAAGATCTATCTAGGAGATGCATAGCAACGAGAGGGGGAGAGTGTGTCTACGTACCCTCGTAGACCGAAAGCGGAAGCGTTTGACAACGCGGTTGATGTAGTCGTACACCTTCACGATCCGTCCCGATCAAGTACCGAAAGTATGGCACCTCTGCATTCAGCACACGTTCAGCTCGATGACGTCCTCGCCTTCTTGATCCAGCAAGAGGGGTGAAGTAGTAGATGAGTTCCAGCAGCACAACGGCGTGGTGATGGTGTTGGTGAAGAACAATCTCCGCAGGGCTTTGCCAAGCACAATGAAAACTATGATGGAGGATAAACTAGAGGGATGGGGTTGCCGGCACATGGCTCGGTGTTTCTTGATGTGTCTTGGGTGCTAGCCCTGTCCCTCTATTTATATGTTGAGCCCTGGGGTCGAAACTTGGAGTAAAAGCCTCCTCAAAGTCAGTTTTACCCGAAAGGCAAGAGTCCTTCTCGGACTCCAGGGCTAGACGCCAGGGTTCCTGGCGTCTAGCCTCTAGTCTCCGCAAAACTCCCTTTTGCACTTTCCAAAAGCCTCGTGTGCTTTCCCCTTTCCCAAATAAAGTGTTCTCATACACAAACATTTCGGGAAACATCCGGAACCCCTTCCGGTGAATTTCGAAACCGTTCCAGAGACCAAACACCATTATCCCATATATCAATCTTTATCTCCGGACCATTCCAGAGCTCCTCGTCATGTCTGTGATCACATTTGGGACTCCGAACAATATTCGGTCACCAACATACATAACTCATATAATACTATATCGTCAACGAACGTTAAGCGTGCGGACCCTACGGGTTCGAGAACTATGTAGACATGATCGAGACACCTCTCTGGTCAATAACCAATAGAGGAACCTGGATGCCCATATTGGCTCCTACATATTCTACAAAGATCTTTATCGGTCGAACCTTATGACAACATATGTTATTCCCTTTGTCATTAGTATGTTAGTTGCCCGAGATTCGATCGTCGGTATCTTCATACCTAGTTCAATCTCGTTACCGGCAAGTCTCTTTACTCGTTCCGTAATACATCATCCTGCAACTGACTCATTAGTTACATTGCTTGCAAGGCTTCTTATGATGTGTATTACCGAGAGGGCCCAGAGATACCTCTCCGATACTCAGAGTGACAAATCCTAATCTCGATCTATGCCAACCCAACAAGCACCTTCAGAGATACATGTAGAGCATGTTTATAATCGCCCAGTTACATTGTGTCGTTTGATAGCACACAAGGCATTCCTCCAATATCCGAGAGTTGCATAATCTCATAGTCGAAGGAATATGTATTTGACATGAAGAAAGCAATAGCAATAAAACTGAACGATCAACATGCTAAGCTAACGGATGGGTCTTGTCCATCACATCATTCTCCTAATGATGTGATCCCGTTCATCAAATGACAACACATGTCTACAGTTAGGAAACTTAACCATCTTTGATTAATGAGCTAGCCTTAGTAGAGGCTTACTAGGGACACGATGTTTTCTCTATGTATCCACACATGTATCAAGTTTCCGGTTAATACAATTCTAGCATGAATAATAAATATTTATCATGATATAAGGAAATATAAAATAACAACTTTATTATTGCCTCTAGGGCATATTTCCTTCAGTCTACCACTTGCACTAGAGTCAATAATCTAGTTCACATTGCCATCTGATTTAACACCAATAGTTCACATCACCATGTGATTAACACCCATAGTTCACATCGCCATGTGACCAACACCCAAAGGGTTTACTAGAGTCAGTAATCTAGTTCACATCGCCATGTGATTAACACCCAAAGAGTACTAAGGTGTGATCATGTTTTTCTTGTGAGAGAAGTTTAGTCAACGTGTCTGCCACATTCAGATCCGTATGTCTTTCGCAAATTTCCTACGTCTACAATGCTCTGCATGGAGCTACTCTAGCTAATTTCTCCCACTTTCAATATGTATCTAGATCGAGACTCAGAGTCATCCAGATCGATGTTAAAGCTTGCATCGATGTAACTCTTTACGAGGAACTCTTTATTGCTTCCATAACCGAGAAATGTTTCCTTAGTCCTCTAAGGATGATTTTGACCGCTGTCCAGTGATCTACTCCTGGATCACTATTGTACCCCGTTGCCAAACTCATGGCAAGGTACACAATAGCTCTGGTACACAGCATGACATAGTTTATAGAACCTATGGCTGAGGCATAGGGAATGACTTACATTCTCTCTTTATCTTCTGCCATGGTCGGGCTTTGAGTCTTACTCAACTTCACACCTTGCAACACAGGCAAGAACCCTTTCTTTGACTGATCCATTTTAAACTTCTTCAAAATCTTGTCAAGGTATGTGCTTTGTGAAAGTCCTATTAAGCGTCTTGATCTATCTCTATAGGTCTTGATGCCCAATATATAAGCAGCTTCACCGAGGTCTTTCATTGAAAAACTCTTATTCAAGTATCCTTTTATGCTATCAAGAAATTCTATATCATTTCCAATCAACAATATGTCATCCACATATAATATTAGAAATGCTACAGAGCTCCCACTCACTTACTTGTAAATACATGATTCTCCAAAAGTCTGTATAAAATCATATACTTTGATCACCTCATCAAAGTGTATATTCCAACTCTGAGATGCTTGCACTAGTCCATAAATGGATCGCTGGAGCTTGCACACTATGTTAGCACCTTTAGGTTCGACAAAGCCTTCTGGTTGCATCATATGCAACTCTTCTTTCAAAAATCCATTAAGGAATGCAGTTTTGACGTCCATTTGCCAGATTTCATAATCATAAAATGCGGCAATTGCTAACATGATTCGGACAGACTTAAGCATCGCTATGGGTGAGAAGGTCTAGGCATAGTCAACTCCTTGAACTTGTCGAAAACCTTTTGCAACAAGTCGAGCTTTCTAGACAGTAACATTACCATCATCGTCAGTCTTCTTCTTGAAGATCCATTTATTCTCTGTGGCTCGCCGGTCATCGGGCAAGTCAACCAAAGTACATACTTTGTTCTCATACATGGATCCCATCTTAGATTTCCCGGCCTCAAGCCATTTCGCGGAATCTGGGCTCATCATCGCTTCCTCATAGTTCGTAGGTTCATCATGGTCTAGTAACATGACTTCCAGAACAGGATTACCGTACCACTCTGGTGCGGATCGTACTCTGGTTGACCTACGAGGTTCGGTAGTAACTTGATCTAAAGTTTCATGATTATCATCATTAGCCTCCTCACTAGTTGGTGTAGGCATCACGGGAATGGTTTTCTGTGATGAGCTACTTTCCAATTCGAGAGAAGGTACAATTACCTCATCAAGTTTGACTCTCCTCCCACTCACTTCTTTTGAGAGAAACTCCTTCTCTAGAAAGGATCCATTCTTAGCAACAAAGATCTTGCCTTCGGATCTATGATAGAAGGTGTACCCAACAGTTTCTTTTGGGTATCCTATGAAGACACACTTCTCTGATTTGGGTTTGAGCTTATCAGGCTGAAGCTTTTTTACATAAGCATCGCAACCCCAAACTTCAAGAAACGACAGCTTAGGTTTCTTGCCAAACCACAGTTCATACGCTGTCGTCTCAACGGATTTAGATGGTGCCCTATTTAATGTGAATACAGCTGTCTCTAATGCATAACCATAAAACGATACTGGTAAATCGGTAAGAGACATCATAGATCGCACCATGTCTAATAAAGTATAGTTACGACGTTCGGGCACACCATTACGCTGTGGTGTTCCAAGTGGCGTGAGTTGTGAAACTATTCCACATTGTTTTAAATGAAGGCCAAACTCATAACTCAAATATTCGCCTCCACGATCAGATCATAGAAACTTTATTTTCTTGTTACGATGATTCTCCACTTCACTTTGAAATTCTTTGAACTTTACAAATGTTTCAGACTTTTGTTTCATTAAGTAGATATAGCTATATCTGCTCAAATCATCTGTGAAGGTAAGAAAATAACGATACCCGCCGTGTGCCTCAACACTCATCGGACCGCATACATCGGTATGTATTATTTCCAATAAGTCATTGGCTCGCTCCATTGTTTTGGAGAACGGAGTTTTAGTCATCTTGCCCATGAGGCATGGTTCACAAGTATCAAATGATTCATAATCAAGTGATTCCAAAAGCCCATCTGCATGGAGTTTCTGAAGGAAATATGCCCTAGAGGAAATAATAAAGTTGTTATTTATATTTCCTTATATCATGATAAATGTTTATTATTCATGCTAGAATTGTATTAACCAGAAACTTAGTACATGTGTGAATACATAGACAAACAGAGTGTCCCTAGTATGCCTCTACTTGACTAGCTCGTTTATCAAAGATGGTTAAGTTTCCTGACCATAGACATATGTTGTCATTTGATGAACATGATCACATCATTAGAGAATGATGTGATGGACAAGACCCATCTGTTAGCTAGCATAATGATCATTTAGTTTTATTGTTATTGCTTTCTTCATGACTTATACATATTCCTCTAACTATGAGATTATGCAACTCCCGAATACCGGAGGAACACTTTGTGTGCTATCAAACGTCACAATGTAACTAGGTGATTATAAAGATGCTCTACAGGTGTCTCTGAAGGTGTTTGTTGAGTTGGCATAGATCAAGATTAGGATTTGTCACTCCGTGTATAGGAGACGTATCTCTGGGCCCTCTCGGTAATGCACATCACTATAAGCCTTCCAAGCAATGTGACTAATGAGTTAGTTGTGGGATGATGCATTACAGAACGAGTAAAGAGACTTGCCGGTAAAAAAGTTGAACTAGGTATGATGATACCAATGATCGAATCTCGGGCAAGTAACATACCGATGACAAAGGGAATGACGTATGTTGTTATGCGGTTTGACCGATAAAGATCTTCGTAGAATATGTAGGAGCCAATATGAGCATCCAGGTTCATCTATTGGTTATTGACCGAAGATGTGTCTCGGTCATGTCTACATAGTTCTCGAACCCGCACGCTTAACGTTCGATGACTATTTGTATTATGAGTTATGTGTTTTGGTGACCGAAGTTTGTTCGGAGTCCCGTATGAGATCACGGACATGACAAGGAGTCTCGAAATCATGGAGAGGTAAAGATTCATATATTGGAAGGTAGTATTCCGACATCGAAATGGTTCCGAGTGATTCGAGCATTTTTCCGGAGTGCCGAGGGGTTATCGGAACCCCCCGGGGAAGTATTGGGCCAATGTGGGCCTAAGGGAGAGAAAGGGAAGCCCGCGGGGGTGTCCGCGTGCCCCCCTCCTTGGGAGTCCGAATAGGACAAGGAGGAGGGGGCGGCGCCCCATTCCCTTTCCCTCTCCCTCTCCTTCCTATTCCCTCCGGTGGAAGAAAGGAAAAGGGGGGGGCGAATCCTACTTGGACTAGGAGTCCAAGTAGGATTCCCCCATGGCGCACCCCTCCTGGCCGTTGGCCTCTCTCCCCCTCCTTTATTTACGTGTCCAGGGGCACACCAATAGTTCTCTTAGCCGTGTGCGGTGCCCCCCTCCATAGTTTACTCCTCCGGTCATACCATCGTAGTGCTTAGGCGAAACCCTATGCGGATCACATCACCATCACCGTCACCACACCGCCGTGCTATCGGAACTCTCCCTCGACCCTCTACTGGATCAAGAGCTCGAGGGACGTCATCGAGATGAACGTGTGCTGAACACGGAGGTGTCGTACTTTCGGTACTTGGATCAGTTGGATCGTGAAGACGTTCGACTACATCAACCACGTTAACCTAACGCTTCCGCTTTTGGTCTACAAGGGTACGTGGACACACTCTCCCCTCTCGTTGCTACGCATCTCCTAGATAAATCTTGCGTGATCATAGGAATTTTTTTGAAATTGCATGCTACGTTCCCCAACAGTGGCATCCGAGCCAGGTCTATGCATAGATGATATGCACGAGTAGAGCACAAAGAGTTGTGGGCGATAATAGTCATACTGCTTACCAACAAGATTAACTCGTCGTGCCGAGACACCACGTGATGATCGGGTGTGATAAGCTCTACGTTCACATACAATGGGTGCAAGCCAATTTTGCACGTGCAGAATACTCGGGTTAAACTTGACGAGCCTAGCATATGCAGGTATGGCCTCGGAACAGTGAGACCGAAAGGTCGAACGTGAATCATATAGTAGATATGATCAACATAATGATGTTCACCATTGAAAACTACTCCATCTCACGTGATGATCAGACATGGTTTAGTTGATATGGATCACGTGATCATTTAGATGACTAGAGGGATGTCTATCTAAGTGGGAGTTCTTTAGTAATATGATTAATTGAACTTTAATTTATCATGAACTTAGTACGTGATAGTTATTGCATATCTATGTTCTTGTAGATCAATGGCCCGTGCTACCGTTCCTTTGAATTTTAATGCATTCCTAGAGAAAGCTAAGTTGAAAGATGATGGTAGCAACTACACGGACTGGGTCCGTAACTTGAGGATTATCCTCATTGCTGCACAGAAGAATTACGTCCTGGAAGCACCGCTAGGTGCAAGACCCGCTGTAGGAGCAACTTCGGACGTTATGAACGTCTAGCAGAGCAAAGCTGATTACTACTCGATCGTTCAATGTGCCATGCTTTACGGCTTAGAATCGGGACTTCAAAGACGTTTTGAACGTCATGGAGCATATGAGATGTTCCAGGAGTTGAAGTTAATATTTCAAGCAAATGCGCGAGTTGAGAGATATGAAGTCTCCAACAAGTTCTACAGCTGCAAAATGGAGGAGAATAGTTCTGTTAGTGAACACATACTCAGAATATCTGCGTACCATAACCACTTGACTCAGATGGGAGTTAATCTTCCTGGTGATAGTGTCATTGACAGAGTTCTTCAGTCACTGCCACCAAGCTATAAAGGCTTCGTGATGAACTATAACATGCAAGGGATGGAAAAGACAATTCTGAGCTCTTCGCGATGCTAAAGGCTACAGAGGTAGAAATCAAGAAGGAGCATCAAGTGTTGATGGTTAACAAGACCACTAGTTTCAAGAAAAAGGGCAAAGGGAAGAAGGGGAACTTCAAGAAGAATAGCAAGCCAGTTGCTGCTCAAGGGAAGAAGCCCAAGTCTGGACCTAAGATTGAAATTGAGTGCTTCTACTGCAAAGGGACTGGTCACTGGAAGCGGAACTGCCCCAAGTATTTGGCGGATAAGAAGGATGGCAAAGTGAAAGGTATATTTGATATACATGTTATTGATGTGTACCTTACTAATGCTCGTAGTAGCACCTGGGTATTTGATAATAGTTCTATTGCTCATATTTGCAACTCGAAACAGGGGCTACAGATTAAACAAAGATTGGCTAAGGACAGGGTGACGATGCGCGTGGGAAATGGTTCCAAATTCGATGTGATTGTCGTCGGCACGCTACCTCTACATCTACCATCGGGATTAGTATTAGACCTAAATAATTGTTATTTGGTGCCAGCGCTGAGCATGAACATTATATCTGGATCTTGTTTGATGCAAGACAGTTATTCATTTAAATCAGAGAATAATGGTTGTTCTAGTTATATGAGTAATATCTTTTATCGTCATGCACCCTTTATGAGTGGTCTATTTTTGTTGAATCTCGATTGTAGTTATACACATATTCATAATATTGAAGCAAAAAGATGCAAAGTTAATAATGATAGTGCAACTTATTTGTGGCACTGCCGTTTAGGTCATATTGGTGTAAAGCGCATGAAGAAACTCCATGTTGATGGGCTTTCGGAATTACTTGATTATGAATCACTTGATGCTTGCGAACCATGCCTCATGGGCAAGATGACTAAGACTCCGTTCTCCGGAACAATGGAGCGAGCAACTAATTTATTGGAAATAATACATACTGATGTATGCGGTCCGATGAGTGTTGAGGCTCGCGGCGGGTATCATTATTTTCTAACCTTCACAGATGATTTGATAAGATATGGGTATATCTACTTAATGAAACATAAGTCTAAAGCATTTGAAAAGTTCAAAGAATTTCAGAGTGAAGTGCAAAATCATCGTAACAAGAAAATAAAGTTTCTACGATCTGATCGTGGAGGTGAATATTTGAGTTATGAGTTTGGTCTTCATTTGAAACAATGTGGAATAGTTTCGCAACTCACGTGATGCGGAGCGTCTCAAGGTCATCCCCATGGACCTACCATCGTCTCACCAAGTGCCTACCGGGCCCATGACTCGATCACGCGCAAGAGCCCTTGAAACCGAGGTGACATCTCTCCTCTCACAATTCAACTCCGATGCACATGAAGCATGGCTACTACCTCATATGGATACATTGTGCATACTCAGGTACAATGGAGAATCTAAGGAGCAAGGACAAGAAGAAGAGGAAGATGGATGAGAAGACGGAGAAGAAGAAGAGCTGCAGGAAATTTCCCAGCCACCGGACGACCGGCCGGGACCGGAGGTCCGGCGCCTGAAGCGTCAATCGAGCTCCAGCCAGCGGACGTCCGGCCCAAACCGGACGACCGGTGCCCCTGCACCCGAAGCGAACGAGCGGACGTCCGGTCCGGACCGGACGACCGGCGCACCAGCACCCGAAGCAACATCAGCGGAAGTCCGGAGCCCCCGGACGTCCGGCGCCCCCATCACAGAGCAGAACCAGCGGACGACCGGAAACCACCGGACGTCCGGCAGCTCCTGAGACACCGGACGACCGGTCCCCAGCGGACGTCCGATACCTGGCTGCGTCCAGATTCGGGCCCGAGGCCCATGTACCCCTTCACTTTGCCCTTTTTGCACTTAGACTATAAATAGACCCCCCATTCATCCTAGCTAGGGTTAGCGTTGGTTTAGCTCATACTTCGAGATAGAGCTTCGCTCATCCATCCCGATCTCCTCTTCGAGAGAGACTATGGCCCCTCTTCGGAGAAGATCAACTTGGATTCAAGACCCCCCCTCTTGGGCGGCCCCATCAAGACCTCCTTCTAGGAGAAGAACAGGTTACTTGTATCGTCCTTTGTTGATCGTGGATCATCGTGTATCTCTTTGTGTTTCGAGGATCTAGCGCATGTGTAATCGAATCTTGTTGGTTTGAGTGATTCTCTCGTGTTTTCCCTCGTGAATCCCCCTCGTGTTCCTCGTGTTTCCCTTTGGGATCCGCTCCTTTCGTGAAAGATCGGCCAACTAGGGTTCCACCCTACATCATCTTGGTATCATGAGCAAGGTTGATCACGATTTCGGAGCCCCCTCTTCGTTTTTCTAGCTTGATTTTGTTGTTTTCCGTCCTAATCCAAAAATCCCCACAAAAATAGCCCCAAAATTTTTCTTGTGTTTTGTGAGTTTTGATGATGTTTTGTTGGTTTTGATCCGTGAATTTGTTGTGCTGCAAGTAGATCTAGCCTTCCCCCACCATCTCCACCTCGAAATCCCTCCCAAATCCCCCATATTCCCCCAAAATCACCTCCCGGATCTACAAACTCGCGTTGACCCCGACCACCGGACGACCGGCACATCACCGGACATCCGGCGACCCAGGAAGCACCGGACGTCCGACCCGACCGGACGACCGTCGACCGGACATCCGGCCACCACCGGACGACCACTACTTCCACCATTTCATCCGCTACACCACCACCGACTTCCCGCACTCTTTGACATTATCCCAACCCACACCACCACCTCACCGCCACCTACTCCGACGATTTTGGCCGCCTTTGGTTTTGAGAATTTGAGTTGCGGTACCGTATCCTTTTGTGTTTCAGCTATCTAGGTATGGTTCGACATCGACATCACCGCCGCTCATTTTTCGCCACGGACGCGTCATCAACACCGGTCATCAACAACGACCACCTCGACTACGACTTGGTATTCGTGCCACCATTTTGACACCATACCGGAAGCAAGACCGGTAACCTCATCTTGGTATTGGACATCTCATTCTTGCCATCACATTGTTAACCATCATCGCCTGACTCCTTTGCGTTGCTTACCCATCGAGACTAGCCATTGAGTATTGCCGGCAACGAGACTTGTGCACTTTAGTGATCATACTTCCCCATAGCATACATACATGCATCATTGTTGATTATATTGTTATCATCTCTTGTGTCACAAAGTTGTCATCGCATACTCACTTGCTATCTTGGTTCGTCAAGTGTCGCATAAGAAAAGAGCTCAAACATCAAAGAGCCAACCAAGCTTTTAAGCAAAGAGGAAAGATAAGCAAAGAGCTTTTAAGCAAGAACCATAGCATCATACAACATTAAGATTGTCATACTCGATCATCTTGGATCATAACATAGCAACACCTTGCATAAAACATATTTGGGATAGAAGCCGTTGCATTTTTGCTAAGTAGGTTGTGCACAAGTTCTTGTATCCGCCTATCGTGCAATCGTGCTAGCGTCTCTCTAGTGTTGTGCAACAAGAGCATTTTTGTGGATTCCACATTTTGGCTCACCCTTGGTTGCTCAACCCCCACTTATCTTTTTGCGTGTGTGTTTCCGTGTACCGTATATGCTTGGTCTACTTGTTACATTGCATCTTGCGAATCTTTTCCAACATTCTTGAATCTTGCTTACATTCACATTAAAAATTGTGCCACCATCCTAACCAAGCTCCACCAAAAGCTTTTACTTGTGTAGGTGTGAGAACCGACAAGAATTGGTACCAATTGTGCTATTTCTTTGTTACAC
Organism: Triticum aestivum; assembly: GCF_018294505.1. Lineage (NCBI taxonomy): Eukaryota > Viridiplantae > Streptophyta > Magnoliopsida > Poales > Poaceae > Triticum > Triticum aestivum. Next base: position 245,798,178 of record NC_057806.1, read on the forward strand.
ATTGGAGTCATCTTTGATCCATTGTCAACATCGGTCAAGGTACATTTGATATTGGTTCTTCCCTTTCTTCCACTCACACTTGTCTTGGAATGATGGATAGGCCAAGTACTTCTACCAACCCACTCTTCATGGAGCAAGACGATGACATGAACTCCTTCGTCACCAAGAGTCACCTCTTTGGTGCACAACGTGCTTTGCATCAAGAGCAACAAGCTATGAGTGAACGCATCGACAACCTTGCCGCCGACTTGCGACTTTCCGAGCAACGTACAAGGGACTACTTTGACAACAAGCTCGACGATCACAAGCAAGAGAATGACGCAAGGATGGACGAGATTCGCGCTTTGTTGCTCAACCGCTCTTCTTCCACTTCAAGAAGGAGCCTTCAAGCCGACACTCCGACGACACCATCTCCAGTTCAAGTACACCGACATCGAACACTCTTCGACGAGCCGCGCGCAACGAGCGTCAAGCAAACCTCAATCCACTTCGAGACACCGACTCGCAAGAACATCAACGACGTCAAGCCGAAGAAGCATTTGCGCTAGCTCAAGAACGGCATCGCCAACGTCAACACGAACAAGAGGAGCGAGCGCGACAACTTCAAGATGCACAAGACGACGAGGCGGAACGCCACCAACAACAACTACGTGCAGCTCAAGCACTTGAAGCGCAACGGGCCCTTCATGAATCAAGTCGTGCCGTAGCCGACCAAGGCCGACAAGCTCAACTACATCGAGAAGCACTTCGCGATGAAGCTCAAGAAAGAATGTACCAAAGATGTGTGCGTCAACAAGCTCCTCGTCAAGATAGACAAGCGCCTCGTCAAGATAGACAAGCTCCCCATCAAGCTCGCCAAGACCATCAAGTTCACCAAGAGCATGAAAACGATGGGAATCCTCTGCGTCAAGAGTACCACGAGTTGGACAATCATCTACAACATGGGCGTCACAATCCCCGACCCCAACATAACGAAGAGCAACGCTACAGCAAGCTCAAGTTCACCATGCCCAAGTTCAATGGAAGCAACAATCCTGAAGAATACCTTTCATGGGCATTGAAGGTTGACAAGATCTTCCGTTTGCACAATTATGAAGAAGAGAAGAAGATCGCGATGGCATCCCTTGAGTTCCAAGATTATGTCCTCATTTGGTGGGAACAAGTCATTGAGCACCGCGAGGCAAGAGGTGATCCATCCATCACTACTTGGGCACAAATGAAGGATGTTATGAGAGCACGCTTCGTGCCTACCTACTATAACCGTGACCTCTTCAAGAAACTCCAACAACTCAAGCAAGGAACCAAGAGCGTTGAAGAGTACTACAAGGAAATGGAGATTGCCATGATACAAGCCAATGTCAAAGAAGATGATGAGCAAACTATGGCAAGGTTCTTGAATGGACTCAATCATCCTATCAAGAAGATCACCGACTTCCAACCTTACTCGAACCTCATCGAACTAGTGCATCAAGCTACCAAAGCGGAACGACAAGTACAAGACGACTTCAAGTATGCCAAGTTCTCATCCAAGTCCTATGGCCTCTCCAACAATCTAGCTTCGACGACTCCAACACCTTCGACCTCAACCAAGCCTTCTACAAGCAACGGCGACAAGTCAAGTTACAAGAAAGCTTCAACAAGCTCAAGTCGTCCTCCTACTACAAGCAACTTCAAGAAAGCTCATCATCATCTACTCCACCCGATGAGACCATCAAAACAAGTTCTATCAAATGCTTCACATGCGGCGGCCGAGGCCACAAGTCCTTCGAGTGCACCAACAAACGCACAATGATCTTCAACGACGATGGCACTTATGATTCCATGAGCGAAGGAGAAATGGAAGCCCTTGAGCAAGTGGCCATGCACCGCCAAGTGAACAATGAAGAAGAACAAGTCTTTTGTGATGAAGACTCAAGTCCCGCACTTGTTGTCTCAAAAGTTTTGACTCTCCAACATCAACAAGAAGAAGACCAAAGATGCACCATATTCCACACCAAGGCCGGCATCAATGGACGATCCGTCAAGGTCATCATCGATGGAGGGAGTTGCCATAACTTAGCAAGTGAAGAACTATGCTCCAAGCTCCAATTGGTCAAGATGAAGCACCCTCACCCCTACAAGGTTCAATGGCTAAGCGACACCGGCACCATACAAGTCGAGCATAGAGTACAAGTCTCTTTCAAGATCGGCGCCTATGAAGACACATTGGAATGTGATGTCCTTCCGATGACCGTTTGCCACCTCCTCCTTGGACGGCCATGGCAATTTGACCGAGGTGTCATTCACAATGGGCGTACAAATCACTATAGCTTCAAGATGAAAGGGAAAGAGTTCGTGCTACGTCCTATGTCTCCAAGCCAAGTGATAGCCGACAAGCAAGCCACCCATCATGGAGAAAATAGTGAGAGAGCGATCCACCAAAAAGAGAGTGAGCGCCACAAGCCCAAATTGAGTGACTCCACGATGAGCGACAAGAAAAATCTAGTTTTGTTTGCCACCAAACGTGAGATGAGAGAAGTGTGTGAGAACCCAACAAGTGTCCTACACTATGTCCTATTGTGCAAGGACGAGGTCACAAACACTAACAACTCTCACGACCTACCTTTGGTGTTATCTTCTCTATTGCAGGAATTCCAAGATGTTTTCCCAGATGAGCTACCTCCGGGTCTACCTCCACTACGAGGCATTGAGCACCGAATTGATCTCATCCCCGGAGCGCCGCTTCCCAACAAAGCTCCATACCGCGTCAACCCTGACGAAACCAAAGAAATACAAAGGCAAGTAAAGCATCTCATAGACCATGGTCATGTGCGTGAAAGTTTGAGTCCTTGTGCCGTACCGGTCATTCTTGTCCCGAAACGTGACGGTAGCTTTCGCATGTGCTCCGATTGTAGACCTATCGATGCTATCACCGTTAGATATAGGTACCCCATTCCACGCCTTGATGATATGCTTGATGAACTTAGCGGTGCCACTATATTTTCCAAAATTGATCTTAAGAGTGGTTACTATCAAATCCGCATACAAGAGGGTGATGAATGGAAAACCGCCTTCAAAACCAAGTTTGGTTTGTATGAGTGGTTAGTCATGCCTATGGGTCTCTCGGAAGCACCGGGCACTTTTATGCGCCTTATGAATCATGTCTTTCGCCCTTACATTGGTATATTTGTTGTGGTTTACTTCGATGACATTCTTGTGTTTAGCAAATCTATCCAAGAGCATGTCACCCATGTCCGCACCGTTTTGCAAACTCTTAGGAAAGAGCGTCTCTATGCTAATATGGAGAAATGCCTTTTGGTGTTGATAAGCTCGTTTTCTTAGGCTTTGTTGTCTCTTCTAAGGGTGTTCATGTTGATGAATCTAAGATCAATGCTATTAAAACTTGGCCCCAACCAACCAATTTGCAACAAGTGCGTAGTTTTCTTGGTTTAGCCGGTTTCTACCGCTAGATTTGTGAAGGATTTTAGCACCATTGCTTCACCTTTGCATGCTTTGAGCAAGAAGAACGCGCCTTTTGTTTGGGGACAATCTCAAGATATTGCTTTCAATGAGCTTAAGAATTTGCTTACTCATGCTCCCGTGCTTGCTTTACCCAACTTCGACAAGCCTTTTGAGATTCATTGCGATGCTAGCGGTAATGGCATAGGAGGCGTGTTAACGCAAGAGAAGCGCCCCATAGCTTACTTTAGTGAGAAACTTTCCGGAGCGCAACTCAATTACCCCATCTATGACAAAGAGCTATATGCTTTAGTGCGAGTTTTGCATGAATGGGAACATTACCTTCGCCCACATGAGTTCATCATCCATACCGACCATGAAACACTTAAATACCTTAAGGGTCAAACTAAGTTGAACAAGCGTCATGCTAAATGGAGTGAATTTATTGAGTCTTTTCCTTATGTCATCAAGTACATTAAGGGTAAAGAAAATGTTGTGGCGGATGCGCTTTCCCGTATATGCATGCTTGTCACTAACCTTGAGTTGAATGTCATTGGTTTTGAGCATATCAAAGACTTGTATGAACATGATCCTACATTCGCCATACCTTATGCCAAGTGTTTGATGCATACTTCTTGGGATCGATACTACATCAAAGATGGATATCTTATGAGAGCTAACAAACTTTGCATCCCCGAGTCCTCTTTTCGTTTGTTGCTTTTGCAGGAATCTCATGGAGGCGGACTCATGGGACACTTTGGACGCGACAAAACATTTGCTACGCTCTCCAAGAACTACTTTTGGCCCAAGATGCATCGCGACGTCAATCGCTTCACGAACCGTTGTTCTACATGTCGCAAAGCTAAGTCTAAAGCCCAATCTCATGGCCTCTATATGCCACTTCCAATTCCATATCAACCATGGGAAGATATTAGCATGGACTTTGTGCTTGGTTTGCCTAGAACTCGAAATGGAAAGGATTCCGTTTTTGTTGTCGTGGACCGTTTCTCCAAAATGGCTCATTTCATTCCTTGCAACAAGATAGACGATGCTTCACATATTGCAAATTTGTTTTGTAGGGAAATCTTGCGCCTTCATGGAGTGCCAAAGACTATCGTCTCGGACCGCAACGTCAAGTTCCTTAGCTACTTTTGGAAGACTCTATGTGCCAAGCTCGGAATCAAGCTACTCTTCTCCACGGCATACCATCCTCAAACCGACGGCCAAACGGAGGTGACAAACCGCACACTCTCCGCTCTACTTCGAGTACTCATCAAGAAGAACATCAAGGAGTGGGAGGAGTGTCTACCCATCGCCGAGTTCGCATACAACCGAGCAAGACACTCAACAACCGGCAAGTCCCCTTTCGAGGTCGTCTACGGATTCAACCCTTTGTCACCATTGGATATTCTTCCTCTACCACTCCAAGAGCGCATCAATTTGGACGCAAGTGCGCGTGTTACACATCTCAAGAAGATGCATGAAGATACAAGAAACACCATCGAGCGTCAAGTTCAACGCCTCGCGACCAAGCTCAACTTGAACAAACAACCTATGGTCTTCAACATTGGTGATCAAGTGTGGCTACACCTTCGCAAGGACCGCTTCCCACAAGAACGCAAATCCAAGCTTCGTCCACGAGCGGATGGACCCTTCAAGGTGCTTGCTCGCTACAACGACAACGCTTACAAGATCGACCTTCCACGTGACAAGTACAACGTGAGCGACAACTTCAACGTCAAAGATCTCTCTCCTTTCCATGGTGATGAAGATTTTGATCCAAGGACGGATCTTCTCCAAGGGAGGGGAGATGATGCGGAGCATCTCAAGGTCATCCCCATGGACCTACCATCGTCTCACCAAGTGCCTACCGGGCCCATGACTCGATCACGCGCAAGAGCCCTTGAAACCGAGGTGACATCTCTCCTCTCACAATTCCACTCCGATGCACATGAAGCATGGCTACTACCTCATATGGATACATTGTGCATACTCAGGTACAATGGAGAATCTAAGGAGCAAGGACAAGAAGAAGAGGAAGATGGACGAGAAGACGGAGAAGAAGAAGAGCTGCAGGAAATTTCCCAGCCACCGGACGACCGGCCGGGACTGGACGTCCGGCGCCTGAAGCGTCAGCCGAGCTCCAGCCAGCGGACATCCGGCCCAGACCGGACGACCGGTGCCCCTGCACCCGAAGCGAACGAGCAGACATCCAGTCCGGACCGGACGACCGGCGCACCAGCACCCGAGGCAACATCAGCGGAAGTCCGGAGCCTCCGGACGTCCGGCGCCCCCATCACAGAGCAGAACCAGCGGACGACCGGAGGACACCGGACGTCCGGCAGCTCCTGAGACACCGGACGACCGGTCCCCAGCGGACGTCCGGTACCTGGCTGCGTCCAGATTCGGGCACGAGGCCCATGTACCCCTTCACTTCGCCCTTTTTGCACTTAGACTATAAATAGACCCCCCCCATTCATCCTAGCCAGGGTTTGCGTTGGTTTAGCTCATACTTCGAGATAGAGCTTCGCTCATCCATCCCGATCTCCTCCTCGAGAGAGACTGTGGCCCCTCTTCGGAGAAGATCAACTTGGATTCAAGACCCCCCTCTTGGGCGGCCCCATCAAGACCTCCTTCTAGGAGAAGAACCGGTTACTTGTATCGTCCTTTGTTGACAGTGGATCATCGTGTATCTCTTTGTGTTTCGAGGATCTAGCGCATGTGTAATCGAATCTTGTTGGTTTGAGTGATTCTCTCGTGTTTTCCCTCGTGAATCCCCCTCGTGTTCATCGTGTTTCTCTTTGGGATCCGCTCCTTTCGTGAAAGATCGACCATCTAGGGTTCCACCCTACATCATCACGCCACCTAGAACACCATAGCGTAATGGTGTGTCCGAACATCGTAACCGTACTTTATTAGATATGGCGCGATCTATGATGTCTCTTACCAATTTACCGCTATCATTTTGGGGTTATGCTTTAGAGACGGTTGCATTCACGTTAAATAGGGCACCATCTAAATACATTGATACGACACCATATGAACTGTGGTTTGGTAAGAAACCTAAGATGTAGTTTCTTAAAGTTTTGGACTGCGATCCTTATGTGAAAAAGCTTCAACTGATAAGCTTGAACCCAAATCGGAGAAATGTGTCTTCATAGGATATCCAAAGGAGACTGTTGGGTACACCTTATATCATAGATCTGAAGGCAAGATATTCGTTGCTAAGAATGGATCCTTTCTAGATAAGGAGTTTCTCTCGAAAGAAGTGAGTGGGAGGAAAGTAGAACTTGATGAGGTAATTGTACCTTCTCCCGAATTGGAAAGTAGTTCATGACAGAAATTAGTTCCAGTGATTCCTACACCAGTTAGTGAGGAAGCTAATGATGATAATCATGAAACTTTAGATCAAGTTACTACCGAACGTCGTAGGTCAACCAGAGTACGATCCACACTAGAGTGATATGATAATCCTGTTCTGGAGGTCATGTTACTAGACCATGACGAACCTATGAACTATGAGGAAGCGATGATGAGCCCAGATTCCGCGAAATGGCTTGAGGCCATGAAATCTGAGGTGGGGTCCATGTATGAGAACAAAGTATGGACTTTGGTTGACTTGACCGATGATCGGCGAGCCATAGAGAATAAATGGATCTTCAAGAAGAAGACTGGCGCTAACGGTAATGTTACTTTCTACAAAGCTCGGCTTGTTGCGAAAGGTTTTCAACAAGTTCAAGGAATTGACTACGATGAGACCTTCTCACCCGTAGCGATGCTTATGTCTGTCCTAATCATGTTAGCATTTGCCGCATTTATGATTGTGAAATTTGGCAAATGGATGTCAAAACTGTATTCCTTAATGGATATCTTAAAGAAGAGTTGCATATGATGCAACCAGAATGTTTTGTCGATCCTAAAGGTGCTAACAAAGTGTGCAAGCTCCAGCGATCCATTTATGGACTGGTGCAAGCCTCTCGGAGTTGGAATATACACTTTGATAGTGTGATCAAAGCATATGGTTTTATACAGACTATTGGAGAAGCCTGTATTTACAGGAAAGTGAGTTGGAGCTCTGTAGCATTTCTAATATTATATGTGGATGACATATTGTTGATTGGAAATAAAACATAATTTCTGGATAGCATAAAACGATACTTGAATAAGAATTTTTCAATGAAAGACCTCGGTGAAGCTGCTTATATATTGGACATCAAGATCTATAGAGATAGATCAAGATGCTTAATTAGACTTTCACAAAGCACATACCTTGATAAAGTTTTGAAGAACTTCAAAATGGATCGGTCAAAGAAAGAATTCTTGCATGTGTTACAAGGTGTGAAGTTGAGTCAGATTCAATGCCCAACCACTTCAAAAGATAGAGAGAAAATGAAAGTCATTCCCGATGCCTCAGCCATAGGTTCTATCATGTATGCAATGCTGTGTACCAAACCTGATTTGTGCCTTGCTATAAGTTTAGCAGGGAGGTACCAAAGTAATCCAGGAATGAATCACTGGATAGCGGTCAAGAACATCCTGAAATACCTGAAAAGGACTAAGGATATGTTTCTCGTTTATGGAGGTGACAAAGAGCTTGTCGTAGATGGTAACGTCGATGTAAGCTTTGACACTGATCTGTATGACTCTAAGTCACAAACCGGATACGTATTTATATTGAATGGTGGAGCTGTCAGTTGGTGCAGTTCCAAGCAGAGCGTCGTGGCGGGATCTACGTGTGAAGCGGAGTACATAGCTGCTTCAGAAGCAGCAAATGAAGGAGTCTTGAAGGAGTTCATATCTGATCTAGGTGTAATACCTAGTACATCGGGTCCAATGAAAATCTTTTGGGACAATACTAGAGTAATTGCCTTGGCGAAGGAATCCAGATTTCACAAGAGAACCAAACACATCAAGAGACGCTTCAATTCCATCTGCGATCAAGCCAAGGAGGGAGACATGGAGATTTGCAAGATACATACGGATCTGAATGTTGCAGACCCGTTGACTAAGCCTCTCTCACGAGCAAAACATGATCAGCACCAAGTCTCCATGGGTGGTAGAATCATTACTATGTAATCTAGATTATTAACTCTAGTGCAAGTGGGAGACTGAAGGAAATATGCCCTAGAGGCAATAATAAAGTTGTTATTTATATTTCCTTATATCATGATAAATGTTTATTATTCATGCTAGAGTTGTATTAACCAGAAACTTTTACATGTGTGAATACATAGACAAACAGAGTGTCCCTAGTATGCCTCTACTTGACTAGCTCGTTTATCAAAGATGGTTAAGTTTGCTGACCATAGACATGTGTTGTCATTTGATGAACAAGATCACATCATTAGAGAAAGATGTGATGGACAAGACCCATCCGTTATCTTGGCATAATGATCGTTTAGTTTTATTGCTATTGCTTTCTTCACGACTTATACATATTCCTCTGACTATGAGATTATGCAACTCCCGAATACCGGAGCAACACTTTGTGTGCTATCAAATGTCACAGTGTAACTAGGTGATTATAAACATGCTCTACACGTGTCTTCGAAGGTGTTTTTTGAGTTGGCATAGATCAAGATTAGGATTTGTCACTCCGTGTATCAGAGAGGTATCTCTGGGCCCTCTCGATAATGCACATCACTATAAGCCTTGCAAGCAATGTGACAAATGAGTTAGTTGTGGGATGATGCATTACGGAACGAGTAAAGAGACTTGTCGTTAACGAGATTGTACTAGGTATGATGATACCGAGGATCGAATCTCGGGCAAGTAACATACCGATGACAAAGGGAATGACGTATGTTGTTATGCGGTTTGACCGATAAAGATCTTCGTAGAATATGTAGGAGCCAATATGAGCATCCAGGTTCCGCTATTGGTTATTTACCGGAGATGTGTCTCGGTCATGTCTACATAGTTCTCGAACCCGTAGGGTCCGCACACTTAATGTTCGATGACGATTTGTATTTTGAGTTATGTGTTTTGGTGACCGAAGTTTGTTCGGAGTCCCGTATGAGATCACGGACATGAGGAGGAGGCTCGAAATGGTCGAGAGTTAAATATTAATATATTGGAAGGTAGTATTCGGACATCGGAATGGTTCCGAGTGATTCGGGCATTTTTTCGGAGTACCGAGGGGTTACCGGAACCCCCCGAGAAAGTATTGGGCCAACATGGGCCTAAGGGAGAGAGAGAGGGAAGCCCGCGGGGGTGGCTGCGTGCCCCCCTCCTGAGTACGAATAGGACAAGGAGGAGGGGACAGCGCCCCCCTTCCCTTTCCCTCTCCCTCTCCTTCCTATTCCCCCAGGTGGAAGAAAGGAAAAGGGGGGAATCCTACTTGGACTAGGAGTCCAAGTAGGACTCCCCCCATGGCGCGCCCCTCCTGGTCGCCGGCCTCTCTCCCCCTCCTTTATATACGTGGCCAGGGGGGCACCCCAAAGGCACACAAATAGTTCTCTTAGCCATGTGTGGTGCCCCCCTCCACAGTTTACTCCTCCGGTCATAGCGTCGTAGTGCTTAGGTGAAGCCCTGCGTGGATCACATCACCATGATTGTCACCACGCCGTTGTGTTGTCGGAACTCTCCCTCGGCCCTCTACTGGATCAAGAGCTCGACGGACGTCATCGAGCTGAACGTGTGCTGAACATGGAGGTGATGTACGTTCGGTACTTGGATCGGTTGGATCGTGAAGACGTTCAACTACATCAACCGCGTTAACCTAACGCTTCCACTTTCGGTCTACGAGGGTACGTGGACACACTCTCCCCTCTCGTTGCTATGCATCTCCTAGATAGATCTTGCATGATCTTAGGAAATTTTTTGAAATTGCATGCTACGTTACCCAACAATTTCTTCATGCGCTTTACACCAATATGACCTAAACGACAGTGCCACAAATATGTTGCACTATCATTATCAACTTCGCATCTTTTGGCATCAATATCATGAATATGTGTATTACTATGATTGAGATTCAATAAACCATTTACATTGGGTGTATGACCATAGAAGGTTTTATTCATGTAAATAGAACAACAATTATTCTCTAACTTAAATGAATAACCATATCACAATAAACATGATCCAATCATATTCATGCTCAACGCAAACACCAAATAACATTTATTTAGGTTCAACACTAATCCCGAAGGTAGAGGGAGTATGCGATGGTGATCTTATCAACCTTAGAATCACTTCCAACACACACCATCACCTCGCCCTTAACTAGTCTCCATTCATTTTGCAACTCCTGTTTCAAGTTACTAATCTTAGCAACTGAACTGGTATCAAATACCCATGGGCTACTATGAACACTAGTAAATTACACATCAATAACATGTATATCAAATATACCTTTCTTCACTTTGCCATCCTTCTTATCTGCCAAGTATTCGGGGTAGTTCCGCTTCCAGTGACCATTCCCTTTGTAGTAGAAGCACTCAGTTTCAGGCTTAGGGCTTCTTCACGGGAGCGGCAACTTGCTTGCCATTCTTCTTGAAGTTCCCTTTCTTTCCCTTGCCCTTTTTCTTGAACTAGTGGTCTTGTTAACCATCAACACTTGATGCTCTTTCTTGATTTCTACCATCGTCGATTTCAGCATCGCGAAGAGCTCAGGAATCATTTTCGTCATCCCTTGCATATTATAGTTCGCCACGAAGTTCTAGTAACTTGGTGATAGTGACTAGAGAACTCTGTCAATCACTATCTTATCTGGAAGATTAACTCCCGCTTGATTCAAGCGATTGTAGTACCCAGACATTCTGAGCACATGCTCACTAGCTGAGCTATTCTCCTCCATCTTGTAGGTAAAGTACTTGTTAGAGGTCTCATACCTCTTAACACGGGCATGAGTCTGAAATATCATTTTCAGCTCTTGGAACATCTCATATGCTCCATGGCATTCAAAATATTTTTTAAGTCCTGGTTCTAAGCCGTAAAGCATGGTGCACTAAACTATCAAGTAGTCATCATACCGAGCTTGTCAAACGTCCATAACGTCTGCATCTGCTCCTGCAATAGGTCTGTGCACCTAGCGGTGCATCAAGGACATAATTCTTTTGTGCGTCAATGAGGATAATCCTCAGATCACGGACCTAGTCCGCATCATTGCTACTATCATCTTTCAACCTAGTTTTCTCTAGGAACATATCAAAAATAAGGGAGCTCAATCGCGAGCTATTGATCTACAACATAGATATGCAAATACTATCAGGACTAAGTTCATGATAAATTAAGTTCAATTAATCATATTACTTAAGAACTCCCACTCCCACTAAGATAGACATCCCTCGAGTCATCTAAATGATCACTTGATCCATATCAACTAAACCATGTCCGATCATCATGTGAGATGGAGTAGTCTTCAATGGTGAACATCTCCATGTTGATCATATCTACTATATGATTCACGTTCGACCTTTCGGTCTCTAGTGTTCCAAGGCCATGTATGTACATGCTAGGCTCATCAAGTTTAACCCGAGTATTCTGCATGTGCAAAACTGTGTTACACCCGTTGTATGTGAACGTAGAGCTTATCACACCCGATCATCACGTGGTGTCTCGGCACGACGAACTGTCGCAAGGGTGCATACCCAGGGAGAACACTTATACCTTGAAATTTAGTGAGGGGTCATCTTATAATGCTACCGCGGTACTAAGCAAAATAAGATGCATAAAATATAAACATCACATGCAATCAAAATATGTGACATGATATGGCCATCATCATCTTGTGCTTTTGATCTCCATCTCCAAAGCACCGTGATGATCTCCATCGTCACCGGCTTGACACCTTGATCTCCATCGTAGCGTCATGATATGTGACATGATCGTCACCGGCCCGACTATCGCTAACGCATAGTGATAAAGTAAAGCAATTACATGGCGATTGCATTTCATACAATAAAGTGATAACCATAAGGCTCCTGCCAGTTGCGGATAACTTTTACAAAACATGATCATCTCATACAATAACGTTTTTCACATCATATCTTGACCATATCACATCACAACATGCCCTGCAAAAACAAGTTAGACGTCATCTACTTTGTTGTTGCAAATATTACGTGGCTGCTACGGACTTCTAGTAAGAACTGTTCTTCCCTACGCATCAAAACCACAACGATTTTTCGTCGAGTGTGTTGTTTTAACCTTCAACAAGGACCGGCCGTAGTCAAATTCGATTTAACTAAAGTTGGAGAAATAGACACCCACCAGCCAACTTTATGCAAAACAAGTTGCATCTCCGTCGGTGCAACCGGTCTCATGAACATGGTCATGTAAGGTTAGTTTGGGCCGCTTCATCCAACAATACTGCCGAATCAAAATAAGACGTTGGTGGTAAGCAGTATGACTATGATTTCCCACAACTCTTTGTGTTATACTCGTGCATATCATCTACGCATAGACCTGGCTCGGATCCCACTGTAAGGGAACGTAGCATGCAATTTCAAAATTTTCCTACGCTCACGCAAGATCTATCTAGGAGATGCATAGCAACGAGAGGGGGAGAGTGTGTCTATGTACCCTCGTAGACCGAAAGCGGAAGCGTTTGACAACATGTTTGATGTAGTCGCACACCTTCACTCCCTTCTACACTTTCCAAAAGCCTCGTGGGCTTTCCCCTTTGGTCCAAATAAAGTGTTCTCGTACCCAAACATTTCGGGAAACATCCGAAATCCCTTCCGGTGAATTCCGGAACCCTTTCAGAGACAAAACATCATTATCCCATATATCAATCTTTACCTTCGAACCATTCCGGAGCTCCTCGTCATGTCTGTGTTCACATACGGGACTCCGAACAACATTTGGTCACCAACATACATAACTCATATAATACTATATCGTCAACGAACGTTAAGCGTGCGGACCCTACGGGTTCGAGAACTATGTAGACATGACCGAGACACCTCTCTGGTCAATAACCAATAGCGGAACCTGGATGCCCATATTGGCTCCTACATATTCTATGAAGATCTTTATCGGTCAAACCTTATGACAACATATGTTATTCCCTTTGTCATCGGTATGTTACTTGCCCGAGATTCGATCGTCGGTATCTTCATACCTAGTTCAATCTCGTTACTGGCAAGTCTCTTTACTCGTTCCGCAATACATCATCCCGCAACTAACTCATTAGTTACATTTCTTGCAAGGCTTCTTATGTTGTGTATTACCGAGAGGTCCCAGAGATACCTCTCCGATACTCGGTGACAAATCCTAATTTTGATCTATGTCAACCCAACAAACACCTTCGGAGATACCTGTAGAGCATCTTTATAATCACCCAGTTACCCTGTGACATTTGATAGCACACAAGGCATTCCTCCGGTATCCGGGAGTTGCATAATCTCATAATCGAAGGAATATGTATTTGACATGAAGAAAGCAATAGCGATAAAACTAAACGATCAACATGCTAAGCTAACGGATGGGTCTTGTCCATCACATTATTCTCCTAATGATGTGATCCCGTTCATCAAATGACAACACATGTCTATGGTTAGGAAACTTAACCATCTTTACTTAATGAGCTAGTCTTAGTAGAGGCTTACTAGGGACACGATGTTTTGTCTATGTATCCACACATGTATCAAGTTTCCGGTTAATACAATTCTAGCATGAATAATAAACATTTATCATGATATAAGAAAATATAAAATAACAACTTTATTATTGCCTCTAGGGCATATTTCCTTCATTGGCTTGTTGTTGGACGCAAACAAGATACGCGAAGTTGCAATGACCAACTTTTAACTACTCAAAGAAAGAGCTAGGAGATTGATCTACTTATATAGAATTAGACCCCCCCCCTAAAAAGGATTAAGTGATATAGGATTAAGGGGTGGCGGCTAAGGGGTTGGACGATGTCCCAAGGCAGCCAAAAACTAACCCTAGGTCGTATAAGGCTCATGGGCCTAAGTGGAGGTGGCGCAACACCTTTTGACTCGCATATATTCTAGTTACTAAGCTCCCATGATTTCCTAGCCTCTGGTGGCTCGAGGGTTGTATTTTTTTGAGGGAGGCTTGTGGGTTGTAGAGGGTATTTCTAGGCTCATTTTTCAGTATATACCTTTTTTTCCACTGGACACTAACGGTACGATATGCAGCACTCTTGCAACGTCCCTTACCACTGCACCACATGCTACATAGTGGGTAAATAACAGCTCCATTTACTGCATGCAACACTTAATGCTACAATTAATGCTTAATTAAATAGAAAACATTAGATTATCTTATGTTGATGAGCTAATATATAAACAGGCCAGGAGGATACCTCACCAGACAAAAGTGCTATGTCTGTGTATTATACCAGTAAGATCGTGCCTTGTGCCTTTAGAGCATCTTAAATAGAAGATGTAGATGAAAAAATAACTACATTTTACTTCTTCAAGGCTTAAAAAGCCACCTCCAACATATGATGTAGATGTAAAAAAAATTACATCATCCGGCCCAAATGATGTAAAATACAACCTGGAGATGCAAATTTGCATCTCCACCTCCAGGTGATGTACAACGGTTGGTCACGCACCAACCGCTGTTCTTTTCCCTATGCCGTGCGTCTTCTTCCTCCCGCTACCCGCCGAACTGCTGCCACCCGCCCACCCACCCGCCGAACTGCTGCCGCCCGCCCAGCCACCCATCGCACCATGCTGTCGTCGCCCCACGCTATATCCGGCCGCCAACCACCCCCGCCGTTGGTTCCATGACTCCGCTGCCACCGCGCGATTCGCAATCGCCGCCGCCTAATTCGCCAGCGCGAAGCCCCGCCCCGAGCCTCCACCCCACTGCCGCACACCACCAAGCCCCCGCCCCGAACCCCCAGCCCACCGATGTCGCCCGATTCGCCAATGTTGTCTTCTTCCTCCCGCTGCCCTCCACACTGTCGCCCGCCCACCCGCCGAACTGCCGCCGCCCGCCCACACACCCATCGCACCACGCCGTCGTCGCTCTGCGCTATATCCGACCGCCAACCATCCCCGCCGCCGGTTCAACGACTCCGCTGCCACCGCCCGATTCGCCATCGCTGCTGCCTGATTCGCCAGCGCGAAGCCTCGCCCCAAGCCTCCACCCCACCGTCGCGCACCATCAAGCCCCCGCCATGAGCCCCCCATCACACTACCGCCGCCTGATTTGCCATCGCGATGCCCCCACCTCACCGTCACCAAGCCCCCATCCCACCGCCACATAGCCGCCACCAAGCCCCTCCCCCACCCCCCACCCCCGGTCGTCGCCATGCCACCGAAGAAGATCCAGAAGAGCAATACGGGGTTCTTCGGCGTGCAGGTGAAGCCTTCCAGCAACTTCAGCATGGAGTTTTTTGTGATGAGGGGAGCCGCTTCTGGCTCGACACATACTACATCGTCGACGAGGCCGCACGTGCTTAATTTGGAAGCTAGGAGTCGATGGAAAACATGCAGAAAGTTAGCAATTTACTCTCTTGCATCCAACCAGAGTGTAACTATGATTATAGATTTTCCATTCTATCCTTCCATTTTTCTAATATTTCGTGTAATAACCATTGAGCAAGAAATTAAGCTCAGGCATATTGAACGAAGCTCCCACAACAGTTGTTCATTAATTTCGCTAGATGGATACTTTTATAAAAATATTTAAACATGATCGTCGCTGCTATATAGCACAATTAAATGACAATTACACACAACGAGCCAACCAATTGAATTAAACCACATACAAAATAAACAGAGGACTTAACCCACGACCGAAGAATAGGCGCGCCAAAGCGCGCGTCATGCTCTAGTTCTACAACAATGTCGCATCATTTTTGCTTTGTCTTTGTGCTCGGTGGGGGGGGGGGGAGGGGGGGATTTGAATGTGAATCCATTTGGGTTAGAAAGTCCACGAGATAGACTTTTCAACAACAAATGATTCATCCAATTTGAACTCTGAATGCAAACGTCAAAAACATTTGAAGTCAAATGTGTTAGTGCAATCGGAATCTGAGTCGAGAACATGGGAAACTTGATCTATGACTTCTCTTGAGCTCAAAGTGGCGTGAGAGAATTTCTTGTACAACACCTAATCACGACTCTTTGATTTATCCTCCCACATGGCTTGAATAGGTGTCCAGTAATTATGCAATTAGACATAAAATAAGAAAAGATGAAGTATTTTTTTTGGATAACATAAATAAATTATTGCGTATATTTTACTATAAATCACCTAAAAATATGTATGTGCGCAATATTTTTGGTCGTATTCAAGGTAGCCATGTCCTCACCATCCTCCCATTTCGTAAACAAAGTCACTCTCAGCATTGTTGAATCTGAAACATGGCTAACAAAAGAGACAGGGTATACATGTTATATATGTATATGTCATTATATTTAGTTCTCTTAGTTGGTGCACATATGACACATTTATACATGAGTAATTTTCAAATGTCATGAAATATAGAGTCAACATATTATAACAAAAATAAACCTTATGAAAATATTGTAACTTAGTTTGTGTATATAAGTGAAGCTCTTATTCACAATGCTCATCATTAAACCATCTCAACATTGATGAATAAATTTTAATTATTTTAAAACTACATAATACCACATTTAAATAAGCAAACATGCAACATGTCATTTGACACAAATTCATCACCAAATCAGAGGTCATATTAAAATAAAAATATTAACACAATTATTTTCATTTATTGGAACAATTATTTTTATTTATTTCAAACTAGCACGATCATCTCTTGTGATGCAGATTTTATACACAAATAAATCTTTGTCTACGCTATACTCTCCAATCAATTAAAAGTAAAATTAGAGACATAAACACTATAATAATTTTGAACATGTGATTTCAGTATTTTGAACATGCTTAAATAAGCAAACATGCAGTAAGTCCTTGCAAATTCCACATTTCTAAACATGGCTAATGATGTTTGTCGAGAAATCTCAAAAATGTGACCTTTTGTCTCAATCAGGCTCAAACAGACCTAACTATTCATGAGCACACAGCTATAGTAGAAACCGCACCAAACCACCATAAATGGTATTCAACACAGCCAGCACACCGAGTACTACCGAGTTTATATTTTGAAGCAAACAGCCAGCACCCATACAATACAGTAAGACTTTTCATCAAGCAGGCTGTGAAAAACTGAGCTTGCTAGAATGGAATTTTCGGCACACAGATCTACCAATCAGTTTCTGTAAATGTACACTGATCTACTACCTCTACAGATGAGAGCATCAATAGACTGTTAGCTGAGCAATGCGGGCAATCTCTACTTTCTTCTCCTGCTCCTACACATGAGAGCTGTCCATAAACTGTTAGCGGCAATCAATCCTGACATTCTAACCATCCATCAGCTCTTACTTTCTTCTCTTGCCCCTGTAGCTACTAAGCGACGACAGCCCCCCTGCAAACACCGACATTTCCGAGGGAGGGGGTGATGACGGTCGAATCATCGATGGGAGTGGCGAAAAGCAGCCCACATCGCCATCCGGAAGGTCAAGATCGTATAACTCATCAGCGAAGACTGCAAAGTTCGAACCAGTGCTTCTTTTCTGAAGGAGGCCAGGATCACTGGCTCTCAAGTCTAGTGCTATGTCCCTGGGTTCCAGCAGTAGTCCTAGTCCAGGCTCCAGCACCACGTTATCGATCTCTGTCAGTGATTTCAATTGGCGTCCCAGTGAAGCAATGGTCTTCTGGCACTCTGCAAGCTTCCCAGCTGCATTAGCAAGCTCCTTCTCCTATAACAAAGATCATGATTCATATTCAGACATAGAATATTGATTCTCTTAATTTATATGCATTCAGGTTAACAGGTGTGATGTTTGAGCTGCAACAACTTTAGTGGCGCAATGCTAAAGAATCCTCTTTCTACTCTGGATCGATAATCGACAAAACACAAGTTCATAAATGTTATCAGAGCCGCAATCACCAGATTCAGTATAAAGATAAATTTACCTGCTTGGTCTTTAGGTCTCCATTTGAGTTTGCAAGCCTCCAGAGCTTCGCGTCCCGAATATCCCTTGACAACTGAGCCTCCAGCTTTCGGCATTTCTGTTCATAATCTTCTGACAGCAACCTTTCCTGCACAACCTCCCCTTGGAGGAAGCTCACCATGTTCGTCAGTTTCACAACATCGGCCTTTGATGCTTCAAGTTGATGCTCTATTGCCGTTCTTTGTGACTGCACAGACTCTTCCTTGGCAGTGAACTCCGCTGCTGACAACATCTGTTCCTGCAGTTTTGCTTCAAACAATTCAACCTTCTCCTTAAGCTTCCAGGCATCCTGATGTGCAGACTCAACCTCTGACTCCAACACCCTTTTTATGGCCTCTAGAGCTTCTAGCTGCAGCTGGAGCTCGTCAGAGAACTCCTTTTCCTTTACCACTTCATGCTCAAGCGCTGTCACCATATCACGCAGTTTCACAACTTCAGAGTTGACTAACTGGAGTTCTGCCTCCAATGATTCTTTAACAGACTCCACAGAAAGAGATTTCTCTGCTTCTGCCAATTTTTCATGCAATGCCTTCTCTTTTTCAATTACCTCATTTTCTAGCGCTTTAATGACATCACGCAGTTTCGCTACCTCACTATTTGCTGAACATAGCTGTCCCTCCAATGATTCCTTAACAGCTTCAGAATGAGTTCTCTCTGCTTCAATCTTCATGTCTAGCTGTGATGTCAGTTCTTCATGCACTGTCCTCTCCTTTTCTATCTCACTCTCTAATGCTTCGATAATGCCACGCAGTTTCTCTACTTCGGTGTTTGCGGAACAAAGCTGTGCCTCCAATGGTTCTTTAACAGCCTCAACAGCTGCTTCAATCTTCAGCAATGATTGTGTCATGAGTTCGTCGTGCAGTGCCTTCTCTTCTTCTACCTGATTCTCTAGTGATTTAATGATGCCATGCAGTTTTTGCACTTCCGCGTTTGCAGAATACAGCTGTCTCTCCAACAATTCTTTAGCATTGCATGCAGCATCTGATTTTTCTTTGTGCTGCACAGAAAGAGCAGTCTCGGTTTCAATCCTCTCTTCCAATGATGCCACAGTCACCCGAAGCTCTGCGGCTTCGGCTGACACCAGTTCTAACTGTGACTCAAATTCCTTCTTTTCTGCATTTTCTCCCAATGAAGCAACAATCGCATGTAGCTCCTCAGCTTCTACAGATTTGGACTCCAGTTGAAACTCCAAAGCCTTTTTCTCCGAGTCCAATCGGTCCACATCTCCCAGAGCAGCATATTTAGAGTCATTTGCCAAATCCAATTGCATTTGCATTTCAACCAGCCTGTTCCTTGCCGCCACTAGTGCGTCACAGGAGATGTCAAGCTGATTTCTAGCCTCTATCAGAGCTATCTCAAGCTCCTTCTTATAGCTTTCAACCACTTCAACCCTCGAATGCAAATCTGCAACATGACGCCACAATTCTTCATTTTCAATTTTAGAAGAGCTGTTTCTCGTCACAGCCTTGTCGGAATCTGTCTCCATATCAAAGGTAGAGCTTGTCTGGTCTGATTCAGGCAATGCAGCCAACCTTTCCATCTCAAGGAAATCATCCATTAGGTCGATCTCAACAGGACTATTCACAATATTTGTTGCACTAGCCTTCGCATTCCTGAACTGATCAAGCTCTGTAATCAGAGCAGATGCCCACGAGTCAGAATTTCTCAATTCACTATCAACAGCAACCATACATTCTGCACTGTCAGAGTGGCTGTCAGTTAGTGATTCTGCGCTTGGCGGAGGTCTAGAATCATTGACCAATGCTGTTTTCTGAGCTAGATAATGTAACCTGCGGCATTCTGCCTCAACCCTAGCAATCTTTTTTATACTTTCCAGGTGCTGCTTGCTGGCTGTCTCTGCTGCTTGATTGCTCAAGTCTTTTTCCAGTGAGAGTATCTTCAGATCCTTGGACTGTACAAGGAGCTTGGCCTTGAGATCCAAGTTCTCTTTCTCGATTGTCTGAAGCTTCTCTTGTAGATCAGGCTGTGCAGACACGGTGGATGCTTCTGATTTGGTTGCTGCCAGCTGCTTCTTCAGCTCAGCAATATGGTTTTGCAGCTTGGAGTTCTCAGACTCCAACTCCTGGGACTTCTTGGTAAGTGCATCACGTATTATCTCCTCTTGTTCTTCCCTTACCAGGCGCAGCTGCCTCACGCATTCCTTGAGGGCCTTGTCTAGGTGGCTGACTTGACCCTCGAGATAGTCATTTCTATGGGAAGCAGCTTCAAGCAGCTTCTTGATGGCAGTAGCTTCAACTTCAGCTTGTTCCCAACCTACATAAAGCATCAACGAAATGGTTGTGAACATTACTACATAGAATAATAAAGCTGAAAGTATCTTCCCCTTCTCTCTTGCAGAAATGAAGCTGAACATTACTTGCAGAAATACAATCCATCAACAAATTAAAATTTAAGCTAATAAATCAAATATCAACAAAGAACTAGCCATGGACAGGGGTGTGTGGAAGTTAGCTATCCACGTGCCAGAACCATGACTTGGTTTTGAGATCTTATGGGTTTCAACACTAGCCTACCCCAACTTATTTGGAACTGAAAGGCTTTGTTGTTGTTGTGGAAATTATAGGATGGCTATTTGTGTTGTTCTGTTGTACTGATCTGACCCTCATATGGGGTATATATAGAAAGTACAAGTACATGGGAGGGGAATTCAGAACAAGGAAAATTGGCCCCTCACTCCCGACCCCCTCGCGCCGCCACCCAGGGCAACGCCGGGGGGACCAACTCCTTCACGCCGCCAGCCCTCCCGCGAAGCAGATCCCTGCCACCGCTGCCGTCGGCACTGGCCGCGCCCAACGCCAAAAGGGCTAGGGCAGAAGGTTTGCGCCGGATCTCCCAGGAGGCGGCTGGGGCGCCTCGTGCGGGGTGTCCTCGCGCGGCAGCCACAGCGGCGTCCTGGCTGTGCGGCGGCAGCCGGCAAACCCATGGCTGGCAAGGTGCTCCGGTGGGATCCTCCGCTATGCGATGGGCGGCGGCGGTGGCGGCCTCTGAGAGTGCGCCAGACCGGTGTGACCTAGTCCCGGTATTGTGGCTGGGCTAGGGCATCCGGCTTTAGATGTCAGGCTTTGGTGTGATGTCTGTTTGGTATTAGGCTCGGACATTCGGCACCCCTTCAGCAAGGGGATAGGAGTAGCGACAGGTGTTGCCAAGATGGTGGCTTCAGGCTTAGTGATGTATTACTTTGTAAGGTCATTGTAAATAATTAATAAAATGGCTGCATGCATCGCCCAGATGCAGAGGCCGGGGGTATATCCTCCTTTTCTAAAAAAAAGAAGTACATGGGAGGGAGAGAGACTTGGAGTAGAGGGCAAGTCGTACATGATTTAAACCGATTCTATCTCTAAGTCCTAATCTCTAACTTAAACATAATTATACTTCTAGCAGTTGTTGTAAATGAAATATGGGACTCCCTTTGACAGAATATATAATTTTCTACTATGGAGCCCGCAAAGGGGTTAGATACTGCTGTACGAACAGCAGATGCTGGATACGTTATGCGTAAACTTATTGAAGTTGTTCAACATTTTATTGTGCGTATAAGAGATTGTGGTACTATCCGAGGTATTTCTGCGAGTCCTCCACCAGAGTTGTTGAATATCAACAACTTATTACACAAATCCCATTTTTTAGAGCGGGTAGAAGGAGTAGGTTTTATTAGCGGAGAAGAAACAGCAAATTGGGGCTTATCAGGACTGATGTTATGAGCTTCTGAACAAAGAAAAATTGTCACTATTATATTATAAAGGATGAGATTAATTTGTAAGTGCCTTTTCTTATTCTAGGTAACAGAATTCCGTTGGTCTAATTTAGGACTTCCCCATTTATTTTATTTTACCTAATACTATCTACACCCCAGGGGCTAATACAGAAACAGTACAGTCCTTTCCTTTTTCTGATTATAGAGTATATAAATGCACAAGAACAAATGAGGAAATCATTCGATTCCCTTCAAGCTTACCTGCAACAGCCTCTTCTGTGACTTTAGTATGCTGCTTAACCAGATCCTCTTTATCACTAATAGCCAAAAGGGCAGCAGCAAGTTTTTCATTCAAACTCTTCATGGTCTCCTTGGTCTCTTCATCTCCATTTGATGATAGGTATGATTCTAGTGACTGACCATGTTGTGGAGAAAAATCATTTAAATTAACTCGTGATGCTAGCTTCTCATTCGACAATTTTGGTACTCCAATTTCTTGGGTCTCGTCATGCCTAACCCTCGAAGAGACTTTGGGTGATTGACCATGATGTGCTGAAGCATTGTTTGAGACAGGCCTCAGAACCTCCTGCTTAAACAGGAGCAGAAAATTTAAATGCTTAAATAACCTTTTCTCACAAAAATGAAAATATGTGTAAAAGACGTGTGCAGAGTTAGTAATAGATGCCATCTGCACATACTCCCTCCGGTCCTTTTTAGTCTACATATAAGTTTTGTCCGAAGTCAAAGCATCTCTACTTTGACCAAACTTATAGAAAAATGTATCAACATTCACAATGTCAAATCAATAATTTTGATTCATTATGAAATGTAGTTTCATAAAATATATATATATATGGTATTGTAGATATTGATTTTTTTTAAATATAAATTTGATCAAATTTTGCAAACTTTGACTTGACACAAATCTAATACGAGGAGTAAAAAGGACCAGAGGGAGTACATCACATGAAAAAGTACCCCGCCTGTTTGTAAATAGATGACATTTAAACATTGACACGCTCTTCAATATGGATGTTCAACCATTAGTTTTTGTAGGAGCATGCTAATAGAAAATCATGAATGTATTAGTAGGACAAACCAAACGGTACTATTTTCACCTTACCAATCCAAATATATCTGTATCTACTAGTAGTAGTCAAAGTTAGAATAGTTTGACTGCACGAATTTTAGGAAGTCAATTATTCACCAAAGGCGGAAGGAAACATACGACTATTGCAGAACTTAATAACTTTGAAAAAATAGAAGTGAGGTATAAATTTCAAAAGCAATACCTAGTACCATGTTTTAGTAACTTTTTGAGCATCAACAGAAATCAAGTTTTTGTTCAAATTAATGAACTAGATGATAAAATCCGGAGAAGACCTGATCTATGTATTACAAAATTGTAAGCATACTGTATTCACATCATCAATCAAGTCCTTCTGGTAGCTACCAGAGCTATTTTCTTTAACCATCTATGCGAAACCATTTTTTCTTGAAAACGAACGACCTATGTTCTTCAGGCTTTTGATTGAATTTGTTTGCCAATCATTCAGAGTAGCCTATGCCCTATAGTTGTTGCGAGGTCTGAGGACTAGGGAAGCATCACTTAAACGTTTAAGTCCTTTGCAAGGTACTGCTGATATTCAACTATTAGGAAATACACTTGTTTCATCGAAAATCAAGAACAGACTTTACCAGTATTAGCGAACATTCAGAAATTGCTAAAATCCTCTTATGGATAGACATAGAGCCTAAAGTATCATAGTTGTGGCTCAACAAGTAAATCTTACACAACTGGAACTAATCTTACACTTGATAGGTTGAAAGCTGTTGGCCTTTCTCTATCACAAGATTTCCCACTAATGGGCAATGGCAATGTACTCAACAAACATTAGCATCTGAACACCTGTCCTACTTAATCAGATCAAACTATGAGTTTGTATGCTTTATCAATCTGTCCAAGGCAGAAAGCCTATAAATTCTTTATTAAAGTGAAGTTCAGAACTTTCCGAATACTAGAATTCATTGCCCAAACCTCGAGAAAGAGCCACATTCAACAAAACGGCTCCCCATGATAAGAATGTGTTAACTACCCTACACTCATGCCGAGGTGAAAAGATTTGCAGGATACAAAATGAAGGCATGTGGGTAGAACCTGATCGCCCGAGCAGCACTGAGGATGCGATGACACGGGCACAGAGACATCGCTTGCCCCAGGACTATTATCCGAAGGCTTGCGCCTCCAGAGCCAACCCGTGCGGTCCATAACCATCAACTATCCGAAAGATGGAAAAAGTGGTTCTCCTTTCTCAGCTACCACCAGCATATGCAGGTTTGATCAATCAACATTGGCACAGGAAGCGATGCAGAAAGATCTCCTCATGCAGTGCTGCGCTGAAGATGACTAATCTGTATCAAACAGCAGCCAGTTGAAAATTGCTAGTATCAGTGATCACTCGTTTATGATACCAACCGGCAGGTAGAAAAAGATGCAGCTCCCAGTTAATGACACCAACCAGGAACTGTGGTCACGATTGACACGAACTAATTTTGCAACGACTGAGACCAAGCAGGAACTAGGTTGGATTCAGAAAAAAAAACAGTGACCGGCGAAATTTGTTTGTTGGCAAAGCTCAAGAGTCAAAAGTGGGCAAGACCAATACTGACCGACACAAAGTCCCAACTATGCCTGTCCAGGAATTCCAACTAAGAACAGCCGACCCGAAAAAAGAGATTGCTCTTCTGCCTTGACATCAGGAGAAGAAGGTGCGAGCAAAATAGTAGCAAAAAAGCTGCAATGCGTCACTCTAAAAGTTGTAGCCACCGACTGCTCTCAACTCCCCCAAATAGAATAGAAAGACACGAGGAATAAATATGAAATTTTTTTCTTCTTCGAGCAACCAAGGGAATGATAATCCTTGGGCAAAGAACAAGAGGCACAATCCCTAAATCCCCAATTCCTCCTCGCCAATCACCTAAACCTAAACCTAAGCCCCGCGCGTAAATATGCCGAAACCCCCAAATCCAGACCTAACTTGAAGAGAAACCGGCAAAGACCAGCCCTGGGGAAGCGGGGAAAGAAGAAAAGCAGAGCAGCTAGAGAAATTTCATGGCGGACACCAAGAAGGACGAGTCCCGGTCCCGGAGAGTAAGGCGGGAGGGAATGGGCTGCATTAATACCTGCTATTTAAGCATCACACGGAGCAATGCCCCCGCATCGAGTGCAAGAACTCCGTGAACACAACACTCCACTTCTTCTTCTTCAATGCTTCTCTCTTTATTCTCTCTCTCTCTCACTAGGATTATATTCTCTCTCTCTAGGATACTGGATGGGTGTGCAGGCTGCGCTAGGAACGGAAAGCGAGAAGCGTCAGCTCACGCAGTCGCACAGACGGACGCAGATCGGGGCGAGAGAAGACGAGCCGAAAAGCGGAGTGGGGAAAAAGGGAGCGGGAGGGGAGCTGGCGAGGAGGTGGCCATGGGCGTCGGCACTGCTGCTGCAACAGCTTGGCCACCACCACCACCGCCTCATGCAGCTTTGGCCATGTGAGATGTCATGGTCCTATACTATAGTACGAGTACTTTCCAGTTCCCAAGTGAAGGAATGCATCGGAGGAAGAAATAAATGCTCGCAGCCGCAGCAAGAATCCAAAGCGGCTCTTTCCCATTCCCGCAACTAAAATAAATGCAGCGAGCGGGAACCCGAGGCGCACACTCACCCGCACCGCATCAATGGTGGTCGCCGCCGGCCGGCGTTGCCTCGCTCCTTCCTTCCTTCCCGCCCGGGCAGCTCGAATCGCCGACGCTCCGCGGTCCTCTCTCTGTCTGTCGTAGTATACTACTAGGACTACCTTGTAGCCTTCGTGAGTGCTTTTGTTGACTGGCATGGGTGGTGGTGGTGGTGGTTAGTGTTACTTGCCGCTGGGGACGGAGAGCGAGATTGCAGCAGCGGATTAGGGTTCTTGGCGTAGCCCAGTTTAGTTTAGTTTATTAGTTTAGCGTGAGGCGTGATTCGGTTTGGATTCTCCCGGGCGATGTGGGGGTTGTCGTACGCCTGACGACGCGCGGTTTGTGTCTTGCCCCCGCCTTTTCCTCGGCTCGCCCCGCGCGTCCTTGGCTCGTGTACCGGGTGGGGGTCCAGCGGTCTTGCCCGACCGACCCCGGAGGCCACGGGCCCCGCCAGCCAGACGGCATGGGGATACTCTGCCGCTTGTACGGCGGTGGAAACCGGACTCCGAACGGGGGCCACTTCCGGACCCCGGACGCTCATTTTGGCCGCTTTTCATCCATTTGAGTTGGTTCGTGCCTTCAACTATGTTTGGGTCGGCTGCTTAGAGCAACTTCAATGGAGCGATTTAAACGGACGGCGCATTTGTCCATTTTTTGTCCGTTTGGGTCGGCCGTCTGCCCACCGTCCGCCCAGTTTTATATTTGGGTCGGCAATGCGCCCAACGCGCCGACCTATTTCATGTTCGCATTTAACTTTTAAATAAAAAAGGCCCGCGGCCGATCATGCCAGCGGCCATGTCTCATGCTGGCACCATGCCAGCGCCCGCATACAATGCCGACTTCAGAAAACACCACAGTTCATGCTGGCGCACTTGCCAGCCAGCCGGCACACATGTCAGCACACAAAAAATGGTGGGACTTGAGTTCGACCACGCCATCACGGCTCCTGTGGTCATGTCGGCACACCTGCCGGCATACAACAAAGATGGCCCCTCGACGCCATAGATCACTCGCCATCGAACTTGAGCATGTTGGCATGCATCTTCTCGAATCACGGTCTCTTCCTTGGCGACAAGGCGTTGAGATCCACCTTCATGATCTCCACCCCGGTCATCATGCTTGCAAGAGCCACTTCTTTCGCCTTTGTCTTGGCGTTGGCGGCCTCGATCTCTAGCATCTTGACTTGCTTCTCCGCCTCGAACTCGAACATCTTGGCTTGCTTCTCGGCGTCAAGATCAAGCCTCCTCCTTTGGATCTCCATGAAAGCATCCATTTGCTCCGCCTTGAAACGCCGACAAGCCGGTGCTGGCCGCGGCGACGGCGGCTTGGACGAGGCTGTGCTGGCTAGGGTTTACCCCAAGCATGTAGAGCGTCTCCCTCGTTGCCGCGGCGACGCGGGCGTTGGTGAACTCCTGCTGCACGGCGGCGGCGGCGGCCTGCGCAGCGGCCTCATCCCTCGAGTCCGCGGCGTACCTCCGGCCCTTCCTCTTGGCCGACTCCCTTGCCCGTTGTTCGGGCATCAGCGCCTTCTTCGGCTTGGTCGCCGCGGCGGTCTTGCGCGGGGCACGAGGCTTGCCTTTCCCGGAGGGGGCGACTGCGCCGGACGAGGCGAGGGAGGCGAGGCCAGCGGTGGCGTCAAGGTCGATGGCGTCCTTCATGGCTGGTTGGGGCGGGGGCGCGCGCGGGCGGGAGCGTTTTTGGAGAAAATGGAGGGAAATGGTGGTGGCTTCCACCACAGGCGGGTCTGGGGAGAGGAGTAGGTGCGCACGCGTCCGTCTCGTGTCCGCGCCGACGCAAATCCAACTCAAAATTGGGCCTGGAATGGGTCGCCGCGGACGAAAAATGGACGCGCGTCCATTTGGGTTGGCGCGTCCGCGTCGACCCGAACGGACGCGGGCAGACGAAATGGGTCGCCCCATTGGAGTTTCTCTTAGAGCAACTCCAACGCGCCGACTCATTTCATCTGCGCGTATTTGTTTCGATCAAAAGGACACAAAAGTCGGTTCAACGCGCCGATCCAAATGGAAGTGCGTCTGTCTTTTGTCCCTTAAACTTATTCCCGGCCTAAATTTGAGTCTTATTTGCGCCGACGCGGACATGAAACGGACGCGCCCGACGCCCGCCTACTTTCCCCTGGTTCGTCAGTCGGCGGCACAGCCACCACCATTTCGCCCCACTTTCCCAAAAACTCCCGCCCGCTCGCGCTCCCGTTCGCTAGCGATGGACGACGTGCCGACCCTCGACGCCGCCATCGGCCTCGCCTCGTCCGGCCTCACCTTCGTCACCTCCACCAAAGGCAAGCCCTGCGCGCCCACAAAACTGAGGCGCCACCCAAGAAGAAGTAGTTGACGCCCAAACAGCGGGGCATGCAATCAGCCAAGAGGAAGGGGCGGAGGCATACGTAGGACCGCAAGCTCGAAGCCGCGGCCGCCGCCGCCCTCTCCGCCGCCGCACAGCAGGAGGAAACCAATGCTCGAGTCACCGAGGCAACGAGGGAGGCCCTGCTCTACCTAGGGTTAAACCCTGGCCATCACCAGCTCGTCAGCGTCGTCGTGGCCGCGACCACCATAGGCTCGTCGGCATTTCCTCGGGTGGGACTGCCAAAGTCACCGCGCGCGTCTGCCACACAGCCGATTCCCGGCTTCCATGTCTATCCGCAAGCCTCCCGCTTCTCCGGGGAATGCTCGCCGGAGGTGAGCGTGGTGGCGTCCACACCCGAGTCCATGGCCATCGACCTCAACGCCACACCGCTGGTCGACGGATCATCCTCCGGAGGGGCGAGGAAACACCCGCGTGAGATATTAGACGACATGTATCCCGACGCTCGCAGCCTGTTCGATAGAATGCCGCCCACCGATGACGACAGGATGACCAACCGTTTCATCATCAAGAACATCATCTTCGAAGGTGGTGCGGGAGCCACTGCCTTGGCAGGCGGTGCGGGTGCAAGGCCAGCATGCCGGTTCGCAAAGCAACCCCCAAAGGTTGCCCGATTGGTGCAAGAAGACCAAGACGATGGGCGCATAGGGCGGAAGTCATTCCCGAGCCCACTAGCGCCTCATGGACGGTGGCTTTGCAGGCGAAAACCACCTTTTGCCAGGATAGACCGTGCTCCTTCCCCCCTTCAAAATTGCCGTTGTGTGGCAACCCTTCCCACCAATATTTTCGGGGGAAGAGGACTGAGGCAGATATAAAAGGAGGGTAGGGTGCCGCTGTAGAGGGGGCTCCGAACCCTAAACCTTGTACTCACTACCTTCCCGCCAGAGCAATCCCAACCAAGTAAGAGTAGGGTTTTACACCGCATGGTGGCCCAAACTTGGGTAACCATTGTGTCACCGGCCGCTCTCGCCATAGCCTCGCCGTGGTTAGCTGCAGGGAAAGACAGGGCGGTAGCAATGAGTGCACCCCATAGTTTGAACCTTTGGGTCCCCGGAGCCCGGTTTCCGACATTTGGCGCGCCGGGTAGGGCTGTGTTGCCGTTATTCCGCTCCGCTACGCCTTACGCTTCGCCAGCTTCATGGCCGACGCTCGCCACGAGCATGCCGATCGCCGGGCGGGTCACGTCGCCCAAACAGAGCCTGTGGACCGCGACAACCGTTGCCGCCCTGCCGGGGCCGCAGCCACCGCCGCCATCGACCCAGTTGCTCATGAGCGGTAGGACTCCTCCATGCACCCCTCTGTGCAGCCGGGTGGCCACACCACCACGGCCTCTTCATCCCTCACCCGTCGTGGGCCGCGGAACGCGCAGGCCACGCTGCTCATGGTGCATGAGCTGCTCAACTACCGTCCAGCTGACGCCGGCTATGACGCTTGGCTTGGCCGCATTACCGAGCTTGTCAACACCGTCGGGGACGCCCAGGTGCCCTCCCACTCGCTCCACCCTCCGCCGTCTCGTGTCGGGGTTGTGGCGTAGGGTGCACCTCCGGCACCTGCTCTATGCAGCGATCCCGGTGAGCCCCGATGTGACGTGCAGGCACGTGACCCGTCTCGTGGAGCGCCCCCGCCAGCCCGAGATGAGGACAGCTGCCAGATCGTCCATCGTGCGCCACCTGACGCGTGTGTTCTCCTCGAGCAGCATCGTCAGCGCCAGGACCGCGCGGTCTAGGAGGTCAAAGCGGTCGGGCACTAGAACTACACCGCCCTCGCAGGTGGCGTTCCTTCAAGCGGTGTGAGATGCCGAGCTTTCACACACAAGCTGCATCGGGTGTTCTGGCCCACAAAGTTCAAGCTCGAGCTGCCCCCGCCCTACGACGGCATTCCCAACCCCGCGGAGTTCCTTCAGCTCTATGCGCTGAGCATCAAGGCGGCGAACGGCGACGACAAGGTCATGGCGAACTGGTTCCCCATGGCCATCAAGGATGGCCCGCGCTCCTGGCTCATGAACCTGCCTGAGGCGTCGATCTCTTCACGGAGCAAGCTCTACAACCAGTTCGTCACTAACTTCAAGGGCACGCACGACTGCCCCCTCACCATCAACGACCTGCGACATGTGCGGCAGCACCCCAGTGAGACCCTCCGCAAGTACATCCAGTGCTTTAGCCAGGTGCGCAACAAGATCTCGCGTGCCTCTGACGCAGCCATCATTTCTACGTTCTCCACCGGTATCACGGACATCAGGATGCGCGAGAAGCTTGCCATCAACGATGAACTGGACTCGGTGCTTGAGTTGTTCGACCTCGCTGACTAGTGTGCCAAGGCTGAAGAAGGTCATCTCTTTTGTCCACAATGACCCCAACGCGACACCCGCTGCCGCCAAGGCCAAAGGCAAGGACGTCAAGCACAAAGGCCCTGCCGTACTTGTGGCAGAGCCCGAGCAGAAGCGTGGCCGTGACCGTGATGAGCCCGAGAGGGAAAAACACCCTCTCTACGTCTACCACAACGTGCGCACCCATAACACCGAAGACTACTAGGAGCTCAAGTTGCTCCGCGATGACTACCTAGGCCGTCGAGGTGACCGCAACAACCACGGCGCTGGCCGCAGGGGTGGCCGCGACGGCAATCGCTGGGACGGCCGCAACGGCAATGACAACTTCCGCCAGGACTAGCGCGAGCAGCCTTGTGAGGCCGCCTGGTGCGACCAGCCTCGTGAGGGTGCCTGGCGTGATCAGCCTGGAGAGGCAAACCCTCATGCCCATGCGACTCTCCCGTTGATGCCGCCACCACCTCGGCGGAACAACGTCAACCAGTTAGACGATGGCGTTGGGGGCTACCAGGAGCCTCGCATGATAGCTTGCATCTTCGGGGAAGCTCAGGCCCCCACATCCAACCATCTCTTCAAGCAGTTCTCTCACGACGTGAACGTCGCCCTCCCGAGGCCTGAAGCTACGCGGCCCCTCAAGTGGTCACGGTACGCCATCACCTTCGACTCCAAGGACCACCCCAAGTCCACGGCCACCGCAAGCATGCTCCCCATGTTGTGCGCTCCTACTATCAGCAAAGTCGCGATCACCAAGCCCCTCATCGATGGGGGCGCCAGCCTCAACGTGATCTCCATTGAGACCTTCGAGACGCTCCAAGGGCCCTGTGACTAGTTGATGCCAACCAGGCCCTTCTCCGGGGTAACTGATGGTTCCACCACCTCCCTGTGGCAAGTGTGCCTCACCATCACCTTTGGCACCCGCAAGAAGTACCACGCCGAGCTCATTGATTTGACGTGGCGCACATTGGCTTGTCGTACAACGACATTCTGGGGTACCCGGCGCTCGCCAAGTTCATGGCGGCGACCCATCATGACTACAACGTCCTCAAGATGCCTGGCTTCAGTGGCGTCATCACCATCGCCTGCGATGAGAAGGATGCGGTCTGCTCCCTCGAGCACACTTACAAGGCTGCTGCAGCCGCGCATTCGGATGGCGAGGACGCTGTCAAACCTCCCGAGGCCGCGTCCATGATGAAGAAGCAGCTGCTCTCCCAAGACCACACCGAGGCGAAGAAGGCATCGGTTGATGGCAGTGGCTCGGGCCCTACCCTCGCTATCGACGCCTGCCTCCTTCCCACAAAGGAAGGCGCGCTCGTCACC
The DNA here is from genome assembly GCF_018294505.1 of Triticum aestivum. Classification (NCBI taxonomy): domain Eukaryota; kingdom Viridiplantae; phylum Streptophyta; class Magnoliopsida; order Poales; family Poaceae; genus Triticum; species Triticum aestivum. Next base: position 245,830,057 of record NC_057806.1, read on the forward strand.
TTCCTTCGGGCAAGTTCAGATGTTTCCTCCTGGAAAGCATCTGACTTGCTCAGTGTGCCGAGGGAGGTGATCGATCACCACTTAGCGGTGTGCCCTAACGCACGCCCCATTAAGTAAGGAGCACGTCGCCAGGCGCCAGAGAAGCAAGAGTTCATCGTCCAGGAAATCAAAATACCTGATCACACGCAAGGTCTCTGCTTGAGGTAGTAGCCATGTCTCACATGTGGAATGTGTTACTTTGGAGAGGAGTGAGTTCACCTTAGCTTCGATAGCCCTTGCTCGAGCTCTAGTCATTGGTCCATGTGGTGTCGTGGGAGACGAAGGTAGGTCCATGGGGATGACCGTAGGATGCTCCGCATCGGGCTCCTCTCTTCAAAATAGGATACAGTGGGTAAAAAAATTACTATTGGGCAATTGATAGAAAAGCTAATAATCATGAAGATATCCAAGCACTAATGCAGGATGCTGCTAACGCGACACTATGATCAGAGACCCTTCGACGAAACTATGTGACATGCCATAATCGCAAACGGTGGTGTAAAAAACCCGTCAAAAAAGGTGCAAAACATTTGCGATGGAGGATGCATCAAACACGGTTCAAATTTTTGTTGCGTGTGCGATGCAGGGCATACAGTTCAGCTCAATTAACTGTTTGCGATGAGGAGGAACAAAAGAAACGGGCAGCCAGATGAAGGTGTGTGTGATGTACAGCATACAGTTCACTCGGATGAACTGTTTGTGATTAGGCAACACAATGGAAATGGTCAGCCAGATCAAAGGTGTGTGTGATATACGACATGCGGTTCACCCGGAGGGACTATTTGCATTGAGGCATGAGAACAGAAACAGTTCAAATGAACAAGATGTGTGTGATCCGAGGCAAACAGGTCTATAATCGAAAATGTGTGTGAAGACCGATAACAACACAGACGATTATTGCCAATAAGCCGTGTGTGTTATGAGCAAACGATTGCTGGTATACAATTGTGAGTGATTGATGAAAACATCACCGACGGGTTCCATTGTTTAGTCCGTGTGCGATGTGATTTTCTTTGTCCGCACAACATCTACGCTCTGTCTACAGAGCATCAACATATATACTTAAAAAGACAGCATTGCATAACCAAATTAAGCATACAATTACATGAGTGACTACACACATAACATTTTCACACACCAAAGAAAGCAATTACATGCATACTAAAGTAGGTGAAATGAGGATCTAATCATCTACTTATTGTTGCAACGACGCTTGCCATTGCTCTGCTTCCGGTTGGATCCCTGGCCATTTTGGGGAAGGAGGCACTTCCTCATGTCAACGATCCGCCTGTACATGTCGTAGCTCGTGTACGCCTCCTTGGCCGCGTACACGCCGTGAGCTTTGTTGAGTTTCTCCATCTAGGCCAAGTGCCAGGCACGCTTGTCCTTGTTGCATGAATCCTTCATGTCTCTGTAGTAGGGATCGGTGATGGCCTACGCGAGGTGAACCAGTGAGTCCTTCTCATGCTCCTTGCTGCCCCATATCTTGTATTGGCCCTGGATGTCGACAAGATTCTGGCAGGCGATGCCCGAATTCTCGAGCGCCTTTACATCGTTGGTGATGTCCATCATAGCGAACATGTAGTGGGGGTTCTTGACAAACCTGGCAAAACGCTCGCAAGTCCTTGCGGCCAGGCAGTAGTGGTAGACGAGGACGTGGTGGCGCACGCACATCTGGGCAACGACGACCTTGGGACGAGACCTGGCACGAGCGCGGGTGTACTCGAGGTCGAACCCGACCACCTTGTACTTCTCCACGGCAAGCAACAACTCCATGATGTGGATGGAGTGCTCCACCCAAACCGGGTCATTGGTGTACACCATCGAGAGGTCCATGAACCTTCTGTGGGTGTCCACCACGGCATGCATGGTGAACTGTTGCTCGTCGTTGGCAGCCGCTTGGAGCTGCATTGGAGCCGCGCAGGATACCCTCTAAGAATTTCTCGTGGTGGGTGTGCTTCTTGCAATGGTGGGGCACGATCAAAATGTTGAAGAGACGCAAGGGTAGGTTAAATGGCCGCTGTAATAAATGGGGGCCGACCGGCCTGTAATCGTCATGTCTTCTCACAGCGTTCATAGCGAAGGATTCTAGTGCACGCTTCACAACACCGCACCACACGCGTAGGCTCGAAGAGGCGCCAAATGTATCGTCGGTGAGCCTGTTTCCGCGCTACCATGTTGTTTACCGTGCAAGCTTCCCGCCCGGCTAGTTTGGCCATGCGTCGACTAGAAGAGGGACAAATCGTGGGCATTTATTGGCAAAAAGCTTTGTAAAAACGAAGTGTGTGGAATGACTTCGTCATAAGTTTACCCTTGGGTGATGAGGTCAAGGTTACACAGAAGGGTGATGATGGACACTCGACTGCGATAATTAATTATGCACTCTATAGAGCACAAGGTGGAAGAAACCAACTATGTGCAATAATGTCAAAGATCACAGTCGAGTTAGCTATACAGACTGTGTGTTGTGAGATCGACAAGGTAAACTGATTTGAGAATGGTTAATAAAATCTAAGGCCCTGTTTGGTTCGGCTGTGGATTTCTAAAAGCAGATGTGAAAAATCTGTTGTGGAAAAACAACTATGGAAAATCTGATGTGAAAAAGATGTAGGTCGTTTGGCAAACCAGCCGATACAGCTTTTTTAGATTTTGGCCCGCAGCGGAATAAGATTTTGGAAAGCACATCCTGGGATGCTTCCGCTTTTGGTTTAGATTTTGGCAGCGGATTTCTGAAATCGGATTCTGCTGGGTTCGTCCTTTGGTTCAGATTCTGTTGCGTGGCAGCGGAATCTGTCGATAAAAGCTGAACCAAACAGGGCCTAAGACCATTGCATATTAAGGTCAAAATAGTGCTAGCAATATACGATGCCATTTCAATGACTGTACCACAAAAGCTCGAAATGTTACAAGGTTCAAATTCCAAAGTTATATGGCTCAAATTCGAAGATTACAAGGTTCAAACTGATATTAGAAATGAAATTCAGCTTATCAGCTGCAAACGCTCGCGATGATCTGTTGAACATGGATATCAGAGAGGTTCAAACTAATATCACTGCTTCTAAGTCTGGTTTCGAAACCTCATAATTTATGCAAAGGTGTCAGCCATTGAGAAGTCATGTATGGGGTTGACACAATGACTTCTGATTAATCTATCATATGAAGTTCCAAAATGAAATTCAACATTTTTGGAGCCTACTCCATTCTACCGCAGGCGCCGGCGCTGATCAAAAAACCATTCATTTTTGCGAAATAAATGTAGGGCAAAGCTCATTTCCTTCAGCACCCTTACTCTGAGAACAAAGAACTTGGCGAATATAATCTCCGGTAATGTCCCTTGGTAGTTCTTCAAAGTAATTTCTGAGAGATGCAGATCTAGGCATTCGACGTGATTGTTATATTGTATCACATTATCCACCACTGGGCCTAATCTTATCTGCAAAAGAAGAGAACGTGTTAGTGCCTACATGCAGTTTCGAACATTACGACACGCCTATTTGGTTTGCAGGATTTGTAAAATGCACTAGCATGCCATCTTCGATCTGACATGATTAACATGGGCATTTGATTACATTCTAGAAAAATGTAGCCTTCTTCACAAGAGGTTGGAGTGGATGAAAAGTTCCCTAAAAAAACCAGTACAGATGATTCCAAAGGAGAAATGCTTATTGATTGTAACCATATGGATCGAGCAACCAATATGGGGGGCATGTATGTACTGAAATCCTCCAAAAGAACCTTCAGAAATCGTAGTACATTGTCATTGTAAACTTGGAAAAAGGTGTCACAAATTGAACTCCCTTATGGTTAACATCTAACAGGAAAGGAACATCACCTCGATATACAGCTTCTCCAGGCACAGAAAGCATCTTAGGAAACTGACAACTTGCTCCAGGTCGGGGCCGATAGATTCTAGTGCCAAGACCTTCATTGTGCGCAGTTTCGGGGTCAAGCTTGTCGGAATCATTCTGAATGACAGACGAACAAACATCTTCAAAATTAGAAATAATGTTAATTTGTAGAAGGAGAGGTAGAAGGCAGTTGTTGTACCTAAACGGGAGTGGATCCAATAACAAGTTTGGAGTATTTGTCAGACGAGTAGCTCACCACTGTCAATTTCGGCGCAGAAATGACATTGATTCTCGTTGGACCTTCTTGATCAACTACAAGTAATCTCTCAAGTGCAGGTGTGTCCTCAATGACCATACCGTGGTACACATCTTGTGATGTCTTCCTGCCGCACCAGCAACACACATAAATAGTCCAGAGAGTCATGGAGGTGATGTGGAAGGTACTCAACCCATTGATCGCCTGAAGGCGAAGGTACTCGAGTGCAGTACAGCCACGGAGCAGGCGCTCCATGCCACCCTTTGAGAGGCAGACAACGACAAGCTCGAGGTGCTTCAGTCGTGGTAGAACAAGAGCGGGCGCGTCATTATGGGGCGGGAAATGGTAGTTCCTGAACTTGGCGACGCGTAGCGTGGGTGCGAGGCAGAGTGCGGACATTTGCAGCGGCCACATATTCCCATCATCAAAAGTGAGCTCCTCTAGCTGATCTAGGGCAGGGGATCGGAACCAGTCGTCAATCTTGGCTCGGTCCTTGCCGTTGGAACGGAGCTTGCCCATTCTAAGGCCTTTGGTTGGGCCAAGGTGACTGTCGAGGATCTTGGAGAACGCATCCAAGCTTTGCGATAGCCATGGCAGAGCTCATGGGTGTCGATGAGGTCGAGAGGGCTGGAGTTCCATAGGGGGTGCCACCGCCAGGAAAGGAGGGTTGTACATGCCCCTTATTTGATTGGGAGGAGGGAGATGATGACTCTCAACATATCATCAGGGAGGCTGCTGATTAAGTCTAGGCCTGCTGGAGTCGCTTGCGGTTCTAGCTCGCCCCGCCTCCGCTTGTTGGCAGCCCCGTTCTCCACCTCCGGAGTCTCCTTGTCAACGGTGCTTTCTGATAGAAATGGGAGTACATGGAATATTTAGTTAAAACATGGCAATAGAAAAGTGTCTTGGTAACTAGAAGTTATTAGGTAGGAATATAGTGAGAAAAGGGAATAACAATTGGTTGCTTAAATACTACACAATTCATTTGACATTGTGGGATAAGTCAACATATGCAGGTAAAAAGAAAACTTACTTCGAACAAAGTCTGAATGTATGATTTTGTCAGGGAAGTTAGCATATATCTCATGACCAGGCCCTTTTATGTGCAGTGCAATTTTAGTGCCAGCTTTCAGTACATAAAACTTTGCAATTTCATTCCAAAAGCCAGTGCCAAAATAGGAGTCACCATGTTCATCAAGTCTTACAGTAGCAACGATTGTAAATCCATGGTTTGTGTTCAATATGACATCCGTGGAGCCTTGATGTATGTAAAGGGAAAAATTGTGCACTACATAATCTGTTGCATAGCAAGGGATGTTCTGCGGAAAATGGTAGGACTGTTAAAGAAGGTAACATGCAAATATGGGCCCAAATTGAAAGAACTGTACAACAGTTGAAATCGAAGGACAAATATCTATAATTAAACAGATAGGGTAAACATGATGTCATGGAAATATGAGAGTAATCGAAAGAACAATACATCATTAATTTGCCTAATATGGAAAGAAGAGGGGGGAAATCCCCTTTGACGTATATGGTGCATGTGGCACCTTTTATCTAAATGTAGCAATATTTAGAATATGTTCAGGAAAGTAGGCCATGCCAACTGATTTAGGGTGAGATTGAACATACCGCGCGCATCGTCAAGTTATCTGGTACGGTGAGATGGAATCTCTGGCGGCAGTCGCAAAGTCCTGAAGTGTCGGCGCACTGTACATTCTATGAATGAAAGAAAACCCTCAAATCAGCTCGAATGAAAATGAATTCATGACGATTTCTGCCGGGGTGATTAAAGGAGGCAGATGAACTGGGATAAGAGATGAGATAATATCTCGTTAAATTAGTTACCTTGTCGTCCATGAGAAAGAACCCTCAGTACGGCAGATTCCCCAACCGAGCGGAGATGGGTCGACCGCGAGCAGCGTCGAGAAAGTCGATGGCGATAGACAGCGGCAAGCGGAAGTGGCGAAATGCGGCGGGCTTTGCCGGTAGCCTGGCGGCGGCAAGCATCGAGCTAAGTGTTTACTACCGCGATAGGCGGTGCCATGGCATAGACCCGGAGGAGCTTGTTTAGGTGTGAATGGGGAACATAGAGGAGGGGCCGAGGGGGTGGCAGGCGGGGTGAGGGTTTTTATGACGTGGGGATGGTGAGGGTTTTCTTTTTTCTTTTTTGAATTAGGTGGTGAGGGTTTTCTGTCCCACAATTTTTTTGGGGGATGACGGTTTTCTAGAGCGAACCATGTGTGATTGACGCAACACGCAAAATGAAAGTCATTACACACGGTTCCAATTTTGGAAACCATGTGTGATTAATGACTACCTCCATCCTGGTTTATTGGCCCCCCATTGTAGTTTTTACCAAAATTTGGCAAAATATTTAACATACTCAGACATAGATAATAAGCGTACACGTACATAAGCATAATTCAACCATAAGTACATAGTTCAACCGTCATTAAGCATACTCAAGCGTACATAGTTCGATCCATCCCACATCTCATCTCACATGTGGCCAACACAATCCTGAAGCTTCTTCGGGTACTCGGCGTACGCGTCGTGCGCCACCCTGCGAGAATACTTCTGCTTGAAGGAGCCAATGACCCGTCCTCTTGCATGCGCCAGAACACTTAGATACGCGTCATGAAGCTTCTGGTTGAAAAATGGGCATCCATAGCCACTGTTCTAGGTCCTAATTCGCTTGTTATGCATTCCCGCATAAAGCTCCCTCAGGTTTTGCCTCTTGTACCTCCTCTGGCCATCTTCATCCTCGCTGGCCACATCGTCAGACAGCACCTATACAAATAGTAAAACAAATTTGGCATCAAATCAATGATTACATGCCATGAAGTAGGATTAGGAATTTATGGCTATTTATTTATACATACCAGAGATTATGGTTCGATTTTTAAGCACACTCGTCTATGTACAGACCAATCTTGAAGAAAATAATGGCATAAACATATGTAGGTCATTCAAAATCAATTGTCAAGCCCTGGCTAGGAATTATTAGCACAAACACTAATCCTAGCTGGATTACTACCAGAAATCATTTGCACAGATGAAACAACTAATCACTTATCACCTGTACCATTCAAACAATCAATACACTACAGGGATCTAATGAAACTTAGTCAGATTTCATGGATTGGGAGAACATAACCATATGATTTCTATTCCAAAAAGGGGGAGGCAGGAGTAACCAGAGAAACCCTATGATCTATTTAACACATAAATGGGTATAGATGACTAACCAGCTGTCCGTCGTCGTCGGAGTCGTCGCCGGATTGGTCGTTGGAGTCATCGTCGGAGTGGTCGTCAGAGTCGTCGCCGGAGTGGTCGTCGGAGTTGGTGTGGAACTCTGCCTCCGGTTGTGGAAGCTCGACGCCGTCGATGATGTCACGGTGCAGCGATAACTCGCCGGCAACCTCTGTCTCCATCTCCACACCGTGCTCCAGTGCTTTAGCAGCCCTGGCGTCGGCACTCCCTTTGATGGGGCGCTTCGGCGGCATCCTCATACACTGACGGCTTTGAGGACTGAGAGCGGCGTCGAGGATGCAAGCGGAGAGAGAGGATTGTGTGTGCATAGAGAGGATGGGGGGTGCGGCCGCTTGGGCGCACCATTAATGTGGAGTAGTGGGAGTTGTGGGATAGAGGCGGGCGGCGGTCAAACCAATGGCTCGCCTCCCGGCGAGCCTGCGCACCGGACTGCTGGCTTGCCTACCAAAGTTTCACACAACTACTCGCATGCCTCCCGATGACACTACGCGGCGAGCACGCCTCCATTAATTCACACACCTACACGCACGCCTCTCCATCTGCCTGCGCGGCGGACTGCCCGCATGTGTCCCGTCAACTTACGCCTGCTCGCACGGCACACGGGTCGCGCGACGGCACGTATATTGTTTTTCTATTTGGATGATTAATGCTGCCGCTTTATTGCTTAAACAAAGCATGACACGTATCCATTGTTGGTCTAACGCTCACGGTTCGAATAAATAATCCGTTTGGGATATTGGTTCCCAATTATTAATAATCTTATGTCTGTAATTAGATAAAGATTACGTCAAAACTGGTCTCAAATTTGACAAAAAAGTACAATGCCACTTTGTATTGGTCTCCATGTGACAACACGATAAGTTTCATGAACTTCAAATAAGTTTGAGATGTACTAGAATTTAAAAATCAAGATTCTCGATGTTTGAAATTTGTTTTTGCAATCCATTTAGGTGCACTGTCACGTGTGCATGTAGCTCAAATTTGATTTTTGCACATTATACTCGTAGAAAATCAATCAATCAATGTACTAAAACGTCTTAATGATCTCTGTGATTTTTTTGAAATTAAAACGTCCCTCCTTTGGTAACATGTATGTTCACCACGGGATAATTAATTTAACATGCATCGTAGTTGTGGTAAATTCGCGGTGTGTGTGTGGGTGTGTGCGTCTGGGGTGGCGGGTGGCTCGCAGTACATTACGAGTTGTGAGCCACCGTGTGGGTTGGCCGTTTTGTTAGGCAGGCCGGTGCCACATCAGAGTCGTGAAATCGTTATTTAAAACATTACACAACCCTTTCATACATAAGTGTTTTGGCCACATGCAGTCGATGGTTGTCCTACACGACACTTGATACTCACGTGTGACGCTTTCTGTGGGCCCACGAGGTCGTCGTCCATCACTTTGACGAACAACCGACAGTGAGGTTAATTTGACCAGCAAGGTAAAATCTTTTTTGTTTGTGTTATGGTGGTATATAGTATGCGTCGAAGAGGTGGGAGGGGACTAGCATATATACTATACGTACGCGTCCGTGAACAAGTACACCTCACTTAGTGTCGGGACTTTTTGGTTTTTGGGGCACGTGCCACATCAAAATTGTGAAATTGGTTATTCAAACATCACACAACACCTTTTTGGGCCACATGCATATCCTAGCTAGGACACTCACATGTGACGCTTCCATCTATGGGCCCACGAGGCCATCATCTATGCATGCATGCATCACTTTGACCTACATCGGGAGAGGTTAATTAATTTCACCATCGATGAGGTTTTTTTGGGTTTTACATATATTATGGTAGGAGCATATAGTATGCGGTGAAGAGGGGGGAAGGGGGCCATCATATGTAGTACGCTTGGTATGAACCTCGCTCTGTGTGGATGCATGGTTTACGGTTTTTGAGGCATGTGGCACATCAAAGTTGTGCATTTTGGGTATTCAACATATATATATATGTTTGGCCCACATGCAAAGCGGTGGTGGTTGTCCTCTCGCACTCACTTAAGCGGTTATCAGCATATTGATGCTTTCCATTTGTGGGCCCACTTGGTCCATCACTACTTTTTGCCTGACAATAAGAGAGGTTAATTTGACTTAGGAGGGGATTATTATTTTTGCTCTGGGATGACATGCATGATACAGCTTGAGCACACACACATGCATGTGTACGCATGAATCCCTCCCATCGAGTCGAAGTGGCTAGTACAACGACACATCATGTGAAGGAAATATGCCCTAGAGGCAATAATAAAGTTATTATTTATTTCCTTATTTCATGATAAATGTTTATTATTCATGCTATAATTGTATTAACTGGAAACATAATACATGTGTGAATACATAGACAAACAGAGTGTCACTAGTATGCCTCTACTTGACTAGCTCGTTAATCAAAGATGGTTATGTTTCCTAACCACAGACAAAGAGTTGTTATTTGATTAACGGGATCACATCATTAGGTGAATGATCTGATTGACATGACCCATTCCATTAGCTTAGCACCCGATCGTTTAGTATGTTGCTATTGCTTTCTTCATGACTTATACATGTTCCTATAACTATGAGATTATGCAACTCCCGTTTACCGGAGGAACACTTTGGGTACTACCAAACGTCACAACGTAACTGGGTGATTATAAAGGAGTACTACAGGTGTCTCCAAAGGTACATGTTGGGTTGGCGTATTTCGAGATTAGGTTTTGTCACTCCGATCGTCGGAGAGGTATCTCTGGGCCCTCTCGGTAATGCACATCACTTTAGCCTTGCAAGCATTGCAACTAAATGAGTTAGTTGCGGGATGATGTATTACAGAACGAGTAAAGAGACTTGCCGGCAACGAGATTGAACTAGGTATTGGAATACCGACGATCGAATCTCGGGCAAGTAACATACCGATGACAAAGGGAACGACGTATGTTGTTATGCGGTCTGACCGATAAAGATCTTCGTAGAATATGTAGGAGCCAATATGGGCATCCAGGTCCCGCTATTGGTTATTGACTGGAGACATGTCTCGGTCATTTCTACATTGTTCTCGAACCCGTAGGGTCCGCACGCTTAAGGTTACGATGACAGTTATATTATGAGTTTATGCATTTTGATGTACCGAAGGTTGTTCGGAGTCCCGGATGTGATCACGGACATGACGAGGAGTCTCAAAATGGTCGAGACATAAAGATTGATATATTGGAAGCCTATGTTTGGATATCGGAAGTGTTCCGGGTGAAATCGGGATTTTACCGGAGTACTGGGAGGTTACCGGAACCCCCCGGGAGCTAAATGGGCCATAATGGGCCTTAGTGGAAAAGAGAAGAGGCAGCCCTACATGGGCCGCACGCCCCTCCCCTCCCTTGGTCCGAATTGGACAAGGAGAGGGGGCCGGCCCCTCTCTCTCTTTTCCCCCCTCCACAAGTCCTATTCCAACTAGGATTCGGGGGGGGATCCTACTCCCAGAGGGAGTAGGACTCTCCTGGCGCGCCCTATGTGGCCGGCCAGCCTCCCCCCTTTGGTCCTTTATATACTGAGGCAGAGGCACCCTAGAACACACAAGTTGATCCACGTGATCTATTCCCTAGAACACCCCCAGCCACCATAGTCCTTGATAATATTGTAGCGGTGCTTAGGCGAAGCCCTGCAGTAGTAGTACGTCAAGATCGTCACCACGCCGTCGTGCTGATGGAACTCTTCCCCGACACTTTGCTGGATCGGAGTCCGGGGATCGTCATCGAGCTGAACGTGTGCTAGAACTCGGAGGTGCCGTAGTTTCGGTGCTTGATCGGTCGGATCGTGGAGACGTACGACTACATCAACCAAACGCTTCCGTTGTTGATCTACTAGGTATGTAGATCATACTCCCCCTCTCGTTGCTATGCATCACCATGATCTTGCGTGTGCGTAGGAATTTTTTTGAAATTACTACGAAACCCAACAGTGGCATCCAAGCCTAGGTTTTATATGTTGATGTTATATGCACGAGTAGAACACAAGTGAGTTGTGGGCGATATAAGTCATACTGCCTACCAGCATGTCATACTTTGGTTCGGCGGTATTGTTGGATGAAGCGGCCCAGACCGACATTACGCGTACGCTTACGCGAGACCGGTTCTCCCGACGTGCTTTGCATAGAGGTGGCTTGTGGGTGACAGTTTCTCCAACTTTAATTGAACCAAGTATGGCTACGCCTGGTCCTTGCGAAGGTTAAAACGGAGTCAAATTGACAAACTATCGTTGTGGTTTTGATGCGTAGGTGAGATTGGTTCTTACTTAAGCCCGTAGCAGCCACGTAAAACTTGCAACAACAAAGTAGAGGATGTCTAACTTGTTTTTGCAGGGCATGTTGTGATGTGATATGGTCAAGACATGATGCTGAATGTTATTGTATGAGATGATCATGTTTTGTAACCGAGTTATCGGCAACCGGCAGGAGCCATATGGTTGTCGCTTTATTGTATGCAATGCAATCGCGATGTAATGCTTTACTTTATCACTAAACGGTAGCGATAGTCGTGGAAGCACAAGCTTGGCGAGACGACAACGATGCTACGATGGAGATCAAGGTGTCACGCCGATGACGATGGTGATCACGACGGTGCTTCGGAGATGGAGATCACAAGCACAAGATGATGATGGCCATATCATATCACTTATATTGATTGCATGTGATGTTTATCTTTTATGCATCTTATCTTGCTTTGATTGACGGTAGCATTATAAGATGATCTCTCACTAAATTATCAAGAAGTGTTCTCCCTGAGTATGCACCGTTGCGAAAGTTCTTCGTGCTGAGACACCACGTGATGATCGGGTGTGATAGGTTCTACGTTCAAATACAACGGGTGCAAAACAGTTGCACACGCGGAATACTCAGGTTATACTTGACGAGCCAAGCATATACAGATATGGCCTCGGAACACGGAGACCGAAAGGTCGAGCGTGAATCATATAGTAGATATGATCAACATAGTGATGTTCACCAATGAAACTACTCCATCTCACGTGATGATCGGACATGGTTTAGTTGATTTGGATCACGTGATCACTTAGAGGATTAGAGGGATGTCTATCTAAGTGGGAGTTCTTAAGTAATATGATTAAATTGAACTTAAATTTATCATGAACTTAGTCCTGGTAGTATTTTGCAAATTATGTTGTAGATCAATAGCTCGCGTTGTTGCTTCCCTGTGTTTATTTTGATATGTTCCTAGAGAAAATTGTGTTGAAAGATGTTAGTAGCAATGATGCGGATTGGATCCGTAATATGAGGTTTATCCTCATTGCTGCACAGAAGAATTATGTCCTTGATGCACCGCTAGGTGACAGACCTATTGCAGGAGCAGATGCAGACGTTATGAACGTTTGGCTAGCTCAATATGATGACTACTTGATAGTTTAGTGCACCATGCTTAATGGCTTAGAATCGGGACTTCAAAGATGTTTGAACGTCATGGAGCATATGAGATGTTCCAGGAGTTGAAGTTAATATTTCAAGCAAATACCTGAGTTGAGAGATATGAAGTCTCCAACAAGTTCTATAGCTAAAAGATGGAGGAGAATCGCTCAACTAGTGAGCATGTGCCCAGATTGTCTGAGTACTACAATCGCTTGAATCAAGTGGGATTTAATCTTCCATATAAGATAGTGGTTGACAGAATTCTCTAGTCACCATCACCAAGTTAGTAGAACTTCGTGATGAACTATAATATGCAAGGGATGACAAAAATAATTCCCAAGCTCTTCGTGATGCTGAAATCGACGAAGGTAGAAATCAAGAAAAATATCAAGTGTTGATGGTTAACAAGACCACTAGTTTCAAGAAAAGGGCAAAGGGAAGAAGGGGAACTTCAAGAAGAACGACAAGCAAGTTGCTGCTCAAGTGAAGAAGCCCAAGTCTGGTCCTAAGCCTGAGACTAAGTGCTTCTACTGCAAAGGGACTGGTTTCTAGAAGCGGAACTACCCCAAGTGATTGGCGGATAAGAAGGATGGCAAAGTGAACATAAGTATATTTGATATACATCTTATTGATGTGTACTTTACTAGTGTTTATAGCAACCCCTCAGTATTTGATACTAGTTCAGTTGCTAAGATTAGTAACTCGAAACGGGAGTTGCAGAATAAACAGAGACTAGTTAAGGGTGAAGTGACGATGTGTGTTGGAAGTGGTTCCAAGATTGATATGATCATCATCGCACACTCCCTATAATTTCGGGATTAGTGTTGAACCTAAATAAGTGTTATTTGGTGTTTGCGTTCAACATGAATATGATTTGATCATGTTTATTGTAATACGGTTATTCATTTAAGTAAGATAATAAATTGTTGTTCTGTTTACATGAATAAAACCTTATATGGTTACACACCCAATGAAAATAGTTCGTTGGATCTCGATCGTAGTGATACACATAATCATAATATTGAAACCAAAAGATGCAAAGTTAATAATGATAGTGCAACTTATTTGTGGCACTGCCGTTTAGGTCATATTGGTGTAAAGCGCATGAAGGAACTCCATGCTGATGGGCTTTTGGGATCACTTGATTATGAAGCAGTTGATGCTTGCGAACCATGCCTCATGGGCAAGATGACTAAGACTCCGTTCTTCGGAACAATGGAGCGAGCAACAGATTTGTTGGAAATCATACATACTGATGTATGTGGTCCGATGAATATTGAGGCTCGTGACAGGTGTCATTATTTTCTGATCTTCACAGATGATTTGAGCAGATATGAGTATATCTACTTGATGAAACATAAGTCTGAAACATTTGAAAAGTTCAAAGAATTTCAGAGTGAAGTGAAAAATCATCGTAGCAAGAAAATAAAGTTTCTACGATCTGATCGTAGAGAAGAGTATTTGAGTTACGAGTTTGGCTTTCAGTTAAAAACAATGTGAAATAGTTTCACTACTCACGCCACCTGGAACACCACAATGTAATGGTGTGTCCGAACGTCATAACCGTACTTTATTAGATATGGTGCAATCTATGATGTCTCTTACCGATCTACCACTATCGTTTTGGGGTTATGCATTAGAGACAGCTGCATTCACGTTAAATAGGGCACCATCTAAATCCGTTGAGACGACACCGTATGAACTATGGTTTGGCAAGAAACCTAAGCTGTTGTTTCTTAAAGTTTGAGGTTGCAATGCTTATGTGAAAAAGTTTCAACCTGATAAGCTCAAACCCAAATCGGAGAAATGTGTCTTCATAGGATATCCAAAGGAAATTATTGGATACACCTTCTATCACAGATCCGAAGGCAAGACTTTTGTTGCTAAATTCGGAAACTTTCTAGAGAAGGAGTTTCTCTCGAAAGAAGTGAGTGGGAGGAAAGTAGAAAACTTGATAAGGTAATTGTACCTTCTCCCTTATTGGAAAGTAGTTCATCACAGAAATCTGTTCTTGTGACTACTACACCAATTAGTGAGGAAGATAATGATGATGATCATGTAACTTCAGATCAAGTTACTACCGAATCTCGTAGGTAAAGCAGAGTAAGATCCGCACCAGAGTGGTACGGTAATCCTGTTCTGGAAGTCATGTTACTAGACCATGACGAACTTGCGAACTATGAGGAAGCGATGATGAGCCCAGATTCCGCGAAATGGTTTGAGGCCATGAAATCTGAGATATGATCCATGTATGAGAAGAAAGTATGGACTTTGATGGATTTGCCCGATGATCGGCAAGCCATAAAAATAAATGGATCTTCAAGAGGAAGACGGACGCTGATAGTAGTGTTATTATCTACAAAGCTAGAATTGTCGCAAAAGGTTTTTCGACAAGTTCAAGGTGTTGACTACGATGAGAGATTCTCATTCGTATCTATGCTTAAGTTTGTCCGAATCATGTTAGCAATTGCCGCATTTTATGAAATCTAGCAAATGGATAAACAAAACTGAATTCCTTAATGGATTTATTGAAGAAGAGTTGTATACGATGCAACTAGAAGGTTTTGTCAATCCGAAAGGTACTAACAAAATGTGCAAGCTCCAGCGATCCATCTGTGAACTGGTGCAAGCATCTTGGAGTTGGAATATACGCTTTGATGAGTTGATCAAAGCATATAGTTTTATACAGACTTGCGGTGAAGCCTGCATTTGCAAGAAAGTGAGTGGGAGCACTACGACATTTCTGATAAGTATATGTGAATGACATATTGTTGATCGGAAATAATGTAGAATTATTCTGTAAAGCATAAAGGAGTGTTTGAAAGGAGTTTTTCAAAGAAAGACTTCGGTGAAGCTGCTTACATATTGAGCTTCAAGATCTATAGAGATAGATCAAGACGCTTGATAAGTTTTTCCAATGAGTACATACCTTGACAAGATTTTGAAGTAATTCAAAATGGAGCAGTCAAAGAAAGAGTTCTTGCCTGTATTACAAGGTGTGAAGTTGAGTAAGACTCAAAGCCCGACCACGGCAGAAGATAGAAAGAGAATGAAAGTCATTCCCTATGCCTTGGCCATAGGTTCTATAAAGTATGTCATGCTGTGTACCAGATCTATTGTATACCCTGCACTGATTTGGCAAGGGAGTACAATAGTGATCTAGGAGTAGATCACTGGACAGCGGTCAGAATTATCCTTAGTGAAATAAGGATATGTTTCTCGATTATGGACGTGACAAAAAAAGGTTCGTCGTAAAGGGTTACGTCGATGCAAGTTTTTGACACTGATCTAGAAGACTCCAAGTCTCGGTCTAGATACATATTGAAAGTGGGAGCAATTAGCTAGAGTAGCTCCAAGCAGAGCATTGTTGACATAGAAATTTGCAAAATACATGCGGATCTGAATGTGGCAGACCCGTTGCCTAAGATTCTCTCACAAGCAAAACATGATCACACCTTAGTACTCTTTGGGTGTTAATCACATATCAATGTGAACTAGGTTACTGAATCTAGTAAACCCTTTGGGTATTGGTCACATGGCGATGTGAACTATGGGTGTTAATCACATGATGATGTGAACTATCGAAGTTAATCACACGGTGATGTGATCTAGATTATTGACTCTAGTGCAAGTGGGAGACTGAAGGAAATATGCCCTAGAGGCAATAATAAAGTTATTATTTATTTCCTTATTTCATGATAAATGTTTATTATTCATGCTATAATTGTATTAACCGGAAACATAATACATGTGTGAATACATAGACAAACAGAGTGGCACTAGTATGCCTCTACTTGACTAGCTCGTTAATCAAAGATGGTTATGTTTCCTAACCATAGACAAAGAGTTGTTATTTGATTAACGGGATCACATCATTAGGTGAATGATTTGATTGACATGACCCATTCCATTAGCTTAGCACCCGATCGTTTAGTATGTTGCTATTGCTTTCTTCATGACTTATACATGTTCCTATAACTATGAGATTATGCAACTCCCGTTTACCGGAGGAACACTTTGGGTACTACCAAACGTCACAACATAACTGGGTGATTATAAAGGAGTACTACAGGTGTCTCCAAAGGTACATGTTGGGTTGGCGTATTTCGAGATTAGGTTTTGTCACTCCGATTGTCGGAGAGGTATCTCTGGGCCCTCTCGGTAATGCACATCACTTAAGCCTTGCAAGCATTGCAACTAAATGAGTTAGTTGCGGGATGATGTATTACAGAACGAGTAAAGAGACTTGCCGGCAACGAGATTGAACTAGGTATTGGAATACCGACGATCGAATCTCGGGCAAGTAACATACCGATGACAAAGGGAACGACGTATGTTGTTATGCGGTCTGACCGATAAAGATCTTCGTAGAATATGTAGGAGCCAATATGGGCATCTAGGTCCCGCTATTGGTTATTGACTGGAGACATGTCTCGGTCATGTCTACATTGTTCTCGAACCCGCAGGGTTCGCACGCTTAAGGTTATGATGACAGTTATATTATGAGTTTATGCATTTTGATGTACCGAAGGTTGTTCAGAGTCCCGGATGATCACGGACATGACGAGGAGTCTCGAAATGGTCAAGACATAAAGATTGATATATTGGAAGCCTATGTTTGGATATCGGAAGTGTTCCGGGTGAAATCGGGATTTTACCGGAGTACCGGGAGGTTACCGGAACCCCCCGGGAGCTAAATGGGCCATAATGGGCCTTAGTGGAAAAGAGAAGAGGCAGCCCTACATGGGCCACGCGCCCCTCCCCTCCCTTGGTCCGAATTGGACAAGGAGAGGGGCCCGGCCCCTCTCTCTCTTTTCCCCCCTCCACAAGTCCTATTCCAACTAGGATTGGGGGGGGGGGAATCCTACTCCCAGAGGGAGTAGGACTCTCCTGGCGCGCCCTATGTGGCCGGCCAGCCTTCCCCCTTTGGTCCTTTATATACTGAGGCAGAGGCACCCTAGAACACACAAGTTGATCCACGTGATCTATTCCTTAGCCGTGTGCGGCGCCCCCAGCCACCATAGTCCTCGATAATATTGTAGCGGTGCTTAGGCGAAGCCCTGCAGCAGTAGTACGTCAAGATCGTCACCACGCCGTCGTGCTGACGGAACTCTTCCCCGACACTTTGCTGGATCGGAGTCCGGGGATCGTCATCGAGCTGAACGTGTGCTAGAACTCGGAGGTGCCGTAGTTTCGGTGCTTGATCGGTCGGATCATGGAGACATACGACTACATCAACCAAACGCTTCCGTTGTTGATCTACTAGGTATGTAGATCATACTCCCCCTCTCGTTGCTATGCATCACCATGATCGTGCGTGTGCGTAGGAATTTTTTTGAAATTACTACGAAACCCAACATCATGAACCAATCTCGCTCTGCGTGGGGAGCTAGTGTATGATTTTCGACACATGCACCACATCAATGTTGTGTATTCAAACATGCATGCACGCATCACCTCCATACATATGCATGTAGTGGTTGCCTTCGAACGGTACACTCCCTCGCGTGGTTATCGATGACAAGCCTATATATTAGTGGGCCCACGTGGACATCCATGATCACCTGACCAACAACAAGATAGGTTACCATGGCGGATTCTTCATTTGGTTCGTGTTATCGTAGTATAGGTCATGCTGAGATTCATACCTAATTAAGTTTGAGCACATATACTATGCATGCATGCATGCATGCATGAATCCCCGTCGTTGGCTTGAAGTGTGGTGTAAAATACATATGCATCGTCAACCTAACCCTCACTCAGTCTGGGGATTTCTAGTTCGAAATCACGGTGCCACATCAAAGTTGTTACATTGTTACTCAAAACACACCTCTCCATACATATGTTTGGGCCACACGCATGCAGTGGTTGTCTTCTGTAGCGACCAGATTTCAGACGGTCAAGTCTCTATGCTTAAGTGTCATCCCTGGATCGGTATTGCTGACACACACACAATACTCTAGGATTTATAACAGAGTTCAATCACACACTTATTACATCGAATGTCCCAAAAGAGAACTTATTACAACAATATGGCTGAAGGCCATCTAAATAAGATAAGAGCGGAAGCTTCGAAGGTAGAGAGTCCATCTAACTCCACGGCAAAACTGAGTGCATGACAATGACCTATCTCACCTTACCCTTCGTCTGAAAACTCTGCAACATAATACATTGCAGCATGTGTAGATCAGCACATGGAATATGCTGGCAAAATAACACTATAGAGCAATGAACAGATAACAGCTATTACTACATGCAATATATGGCTGGTGGAGGCTCTATGGTTATCATTTGCTTAAAGCTAATTTTTTCCTACAACAAAGGAATATATTTTATTTAACTACAAAGTCTGTTGAAAACATTGAGAAGGTAACCCCAACTCAATCCCAATTAAAAGTTAATAACCCAACAAAATTAATTAAGTAGAGTGATGAGATCAACATAATAATTCAAGTACTAGATACTCAAGATGTCCATAACCGGGGACACGGCTAATCATGATTAGTTTGTACACTCTGTAGAGGTTTGTGCACTTTTTCCCACAAGACTCGATCTCCTCTGTTGAATTTCTCGCACTGCATGATGTTTGAGAAACGGATGACCGAGACACAGTCTTTTCGAAGAGGTCCCCTTAACCGATAGATAGGCCAGTACACCTACAATCCCCTCCATCTGCTAGACCATCATGGAAAGGTTTCCCACAACTTACTTAACTATGCCAGAGCCCATAATGGCTTGTGCCTACACACGGAAGTTTCTAGCATGAACAATCTTATGATCCCTTTGAGCCTGGGTGGCGAACCATAGGAAAATCACATGGATACCCCGGGATCTCCTTGGACAACACTGGATTCCCCAGGTGCCGACAAACCAATCCACCCAGATGTGTATTAAAGTAGCCACCTTAAGTTAAACCTCAGTTAACAATAACTCTAACATCTTTCGTGGATTCTCTCAAAACCAAACCACGTCTACGAGCATAGGATAGCAGTGTAAGCATAACGTAGTAACACCCATGGTTTGAAATAAAAGGCAATAGGTTCCTACCTCATCAACTACTTCCCAAATACCCACATGTTACCAATCCTACTCATGCAATGTTTGAGGGTTGAAACCAATGCATAAAAACTGGATAGTAAAGGGATATGATCAAAGTGTTACTTGCCTTGCTGACGATCGGAAAACCTAGTGATTCGTAGTAGCAAGCCTCGCACTCCGGAAACTCTATCGTGAATAAACAATAGCATACATAAGCACTCAAGCATAAGATGCAAAAGTAAATCCAAAAGAAAAGATCCAAACTGAAAGTCCAAGTGAAGAACTTCGATCTGCAAAAAGAATCAATCGAATCGGAGCTACGAAACTCAAAGTAAGATCAAAAGAAATTTGAATTCAAATCTGCTTGAAACAAAATTTTAAATTATCAAAACCACGTTCAAGTTGATTATCTGAACAGAGGGGATCGAGATGAAGATTTTGGCGTTGGTTTCGCTGGATTTGGACAAAGGAGCGAAAAGTAGCAAATGTTTGAAGTTCAGGGACTAATCTATAAGAAAAGTATTTGCGGATAGGTCCCCGGCTGAAAAATAAAATTAAAAAGAAAAATCTATTGGACAAACATCCGCTAACAGAACTAAACGAATGAAAACCATTCGTTAAAACGATCTAACCAGTGAACGTTTACTAATTAGACTAAAACAAAAACAAAAAAACCGATGTAAAACAAAACCGACAAAAACCGGAAAAAAAAACGAAAGAACCGATCGGCTCTTACCGGTCAACGGTGTCAGCGGCGGAATCCGGCGGCTCCGGCGTCGAGGCATTGGCGGCGAGGCGGTGCGGGGAGGCGGAGGCGCGCACGGCGGCTACGGCAGCTGTCAGCGGCGGCGAACGGTGGCGCCAGCGCGGCTCGGCTGCGGCGGCGGGTTAGGAGGAAGGGCCGGGGTGGCTTATAAGGAGGCCCCAAGGGGTCCTCGTCTTACGCGAGGGGGCGGGGAGGCCGACCCAGAATCCTCCTCGTCGGAGTCCGACGCCCGCACGGAAGGAAGGCGTCGGCGCTCGGTTGGGCCGGCTAGGCTTCGGCCCAGTTTGTTCCGGAGGTTTTTTTAAATTAATTTCGCCGAACGGAAAAATCCAAAAGTAAAATAAATAAAAATCCTAAAATTCAAAATATATTTTTCCCGGTCCTCTCGTAATATTTAGGACAACATGAAATTTTTGTGGCTAAAATGCAATTTTCCCTAATTTAATAAAATAAAATCTCAATAAAATATTCAAATAAAATAAATATTTTTATTTAAAATTAAATTCCCATTATTTCCTTTATTTTGAAGAAGTCATATTATCTTCTCTTGCTATGTTATTTATTTCAAAATAATTGGAAAACTAATTTCAAATAAAAATCACTTTGATCCACTTTGCCAATTTTGAAAACTCAAAATGGCATTTTATAAAACCTCCAACTCTCTCAAAAGGTCCTTGAGTTGCTTAAGGTCTTTAGGATCAAAAAGCTTAAATAAACCAAACAAAAATCCAAAGAGCATGGATGCATATGATGACCTAATGATTAACATACAAATTGAAAATTGGGATGTTACAGAATGCCTGCCCCCCCCCCCAACCGAGGTTCATTCACCTAGCAAAGTGCAAAGTAGCTAGCATCCCCCTCTCTCCTCCCTCATGTCGGCACGAAGGGAATCCTAAACTATGAATGCATGCCCCCCAACCGAGGTTCACCCTAGCAAAGTCCGAAGTAGCTAGCAGGCCCCTTCCCTCGTGTCGGCACAAAGGGAATCCTAAGCTATTAATGCATGCCCCCCAATCGAGGTTCACCCTAGAAAAGTGCGAAGTTGCTAGCAGCCCCCTCCCTCGTGTCGGTATGAAGGGAATTCTAAGCTATGAATGCATGCCCCCCAACCGAGGTTCACCCTAGCAAAGTGCGAAGTAGCTAGCAGCCACCCTCCCTCGTGTCGGCATGAAGGGAATCCTAAGCTATGAATGCATGCCCCCAACCGAGGTTCATTCACCTAGCAAAGTGCGAAGTAGCTAGCATCCCCCTCTCTCCTCCCTCATGTCGGCACGAAGGGAATCCTAAGCTATGAATGCATGCCCCCCAACTGAGGTTCACCTAGCAAAGTGCGAAGTAGCTAGGAGCCCCCTCCCTCGTGTCGGCACGAAGGGAATCCTAAGCTATGAATGCATGCCCCATAGCAAAGTGCAAAGTAGCCAGCAGCCACCCCTCCCTCCTGTCGGCACGAAGGGAATCCTAAGCTATGAATGCATGCCCCCCCGACCGGGGTTCACCTAGCAAAGTGCGAAGTAGCTAGCAGCCCCCTCGTGTCGGCACGAAGGGGATCCTGCTATGAATGCATGCCCCTCCCCCCAACCGAGGTTCACCTAGCAAAGTGCGAAGTAGCTAGCAGCCCCCACCCCCTCGTGTCGCAATGAACGGAATACTAAGCTATGAATTCATGCCCCCCAACCGAGGTTCACCTAGCAAAGTGCGAAGTAGCAACCCTCCCCCCCCACACACTTTTAGTCAGCGGACCAGAGAGGCATATATCTCACCAAGATGGATCGTAATACGGACCAAGAATAATCCACCTTGGTCGTACAACCTCTCTCTTGTTGTTGGTCAAAGTGATAGCCGTCCATGCGACCGCGGAGATGGGCTAGCTCGCCAATAATCACGCAAGTAGCTAGTCACCGGAGATGTAACATCCCAATTTTCAATTTGGATGTTAATCATTAGGTCATCATATGCATCCATGCTCTTTGCATTTTTGTTTGGTTTATTTGAACTTTTTGGTCCTAAAGACCTTAAGAAACTCAAGGACCGTTTGAGAGAGTTGGAGGTTTTATAAAATTCCATTTTGAGTTTTTGAAATTGACAAAGTGGATCAAAGTGATTTTTATTTGAAATTATTTTCCAATTATTTCAAAATAAATAACATATCGAGAGAAGATAATATGACTTCTTCAAAATAAAGGAAATAATGGGAATTTAATTTTAAATAAAAATATTTATTTTATTTGAATATTTTATTGAGGTTTTATTTTATTAAATTAGGGAAAATTGCATTTTAGCCAGAAAAATGTTCATGTTGTCCTAAATATTTGGAGAAGACTATGAAAATTATATTTGGGATTCTAGGATTTTTATTTATTTTATTTTTGGATTTTTTCTTTCGGCAAAATTATTTTAGAAAAAAACCCTCCGGACCGAACTGGGTCGAAGCCTAGCCGGCCCAGCCGAGCGCCGCCGCCTTCCTTCCGTGTGGGCGCCGGACTTCGGCGAGGAGGAGTCCGGGTCAGCCTCCCCGCCCACTCGCGCAAACCGAGGACCCCTCGGGGCCTCCTTATAAGTCTCCCCGGCCCCTCCCCCTCACTGCTACCCGCCGCCACCTGCAGCACCGCCGTCGCAGCCCACGCCGCCCCGCAGCCGAGCCACACCAGCGCCGCCGTTCGCCACCGCCGCCAGCCGCCGCACGCGCCCCCGCCTCATCGTCGCCTCGCTGCTGACGCCCTGACGCTGGAGCCGCCAGATCCCACCGCCGACGCCGTTGACCGGTAAGAAGCGGTCAGTTCTTTCGGTTTTTGTCGGTTTTGTTTTAGATCGGTTTTTTCGTTTTCGTTCTAGTCTAATTAGTAAACGTTCAGTGGTTAGATTGTTTAACAAACGGTTTTCGTTCGTTTAGTTCTGTTAGCGGACATTCGTCCGATAGATTTTTCTCTCTAAATTTATTTTTCGGCCGAGGACCTATCCACGAATACTTTTCTTACTGATTAGTCCCTGAACTTCAAACCTTCGCTACTTTTTGCTCCTTTGTCCAAATCCAGCGAAACCAATGCCAAAATCTTTGTCTCAATCCCCTCTGTTCAGATAATCAACTTGAACATGGTTTT
Organism: Triticum aestivum; assembly: GCF_018294505.1. Taxonomy (NCBI): domain Eukaryota; kingdom Viridiplantae; phylum Streptophyta; class Magnoliopsida; order Poales; family Poaceae; genus Triticum; species Triticum aestivum. The sequence continues at coordinate 245,853,769 of NC_057806.1, forward strand.
GATAATTTAAAATTTGGTTTCAAGCAGATTTGAATTCGAATTTTTTTATCATAGTTTGAGGTTCGTAGCTCCGGTTCGATTGATTATTTTTGCAAATCGAAGTTCTTAACTTGGACTTTCAGTTTGGATCCTTTCTTTTGGATTTACTTTTGCATCTTATGCTTGAGTGCTTATGTACGCTATTGTTTGTTCACGATAGAGTTTCCGGAGTGCGAGGCTTGCTACTACGAATCACTAGGGTTTTCCGTCGTCAGCAAGTCAAGTAACACTTTGATCATATCCCTTTACTACCCAGTTTTTATGCATTAGTTTCAACCCTCAAACATTGCATGAATATGCTTGATAACATGTGGGTATTTGCGAAGTAGTTGACGAGGTAGGAACCTACTGCCTTTTATTTCAAACCATGGGTGTTACTACATTATGCTTACACTACTATGATATGCTCGTAGATGTGGTTTGGTTTTGAGAGAATTCATGAAATATGTGAGAGTTATTGTTAACTAAGGTTTAACTTAAGGTGGATACTTTAATACACATCTGGGTGGATTGGTTTGTGGACACCTGGGGAATCCAGTGCTGTCCAAGGAGATCCCGGGGTATCCGTGTGATTTTCCTATGGTTCGCCACCCAGGCTCAAAGGGATAATAAGATTGTTCATGCTAGAAACTTCCATGTGCAGCCACAAGCCATTATGGGCACTGGCATAGTTGAGTAAGTTGTGGGAATCCTTTCCATTATGGGCTACCAGATGTAGGGGATTGTAGGTGTACCAGCCTATCTATCGGTTAAGGGGACCTCTTCGAAAAGACTGTGTCTCGGTCATCTGTTTCTCAAACACCATGCAGTGTGAGAAATTCAACGGAGGAGATCGAGTCTTGTGGAGAAAAGTGCGCAAACCTCTGCGAAGTGTACAAACTAATCATGATTAGCCATGTCCCCGGTTGTGGACATCTTGAGTATCTGGTACTTGAATTATTATGTTGATCTCATCACTCTACTTAATTAATTTTGTTGGGTTATTAACTTTTAATTGTGATTGAGTTGGGGTTACCTTCTCAATGTTTTCAACAAACTTTGTAGTTAAATAAAATATATTCCTTTGCTGTAGGGAAAATTTAGCTTTACACAAATGATAACCATAGAGCCTCCACCAGCCATATATTGCATGTAGTGATAGCTATTATCTGTTCATTACTCTATAGTGTTATTTTGCCAGCATATTCCATGTGCTGACCTACACAGGCTGCAACGTATTATGTTGCAGAGTTTTCAGACGAAGAGTAAGGTGCGATAGGTCGTTGTCATGCATTCAGTTTTGCCGTGGAGTTGGATGGACTCTCTACCTTCGAACCTTCCGATGTTATCTTATTTAGATGGCCTTCAGACATATTATTGTAATAAGTTCTCTTTTGAGATATTCGATGTAATAAGTGTGTGATTGAACTCTGTTATAAATCCTCGAGTATTGTGTGTGTCAGCAATACCGATCCAGGGATGACACTTAAGCACAAAGAGTTGACCGTCTGAGGTCGGGTCGCTACAAGATGGTATCAGAGCACACACTGACTGTAGGACATGACCACTAGGACAAACCCTAGGACACTCTTCTCTACTCATTTCTGACTCTTCTCCATTTTCTACTCTATAGATGGCGGACCCAAGGAACAAGTTCACTCAACCGTATGACGACACCCCTTTCAGACGACACTTGAAGGAAGTCACTAGGTACCTGAGCATCGGAATACCAAGTTTCACCGGGACCTACACCACCACTTTACTAGAAGAGGAGCGCTGGATGATTCGAGTTCATGTTCCAGGAAGGATGTTCGCACCAGTTACCGAGCCTATAGAGTTTTCCTTTGATGCACCAACCTGGAGTCTAGGAAAGAGCATGGCCGCCCACATCACCATCGGACGCATTGGCGAGGTATACAATAAGGAGCTTAAGGACACCATCTACCAGATATGTGGACGTCGAGATGAGCAATGGGAGATGATTTGCACCAGGAAGGATAGATCCATAGCAGCCTACATCCAGGAGTGAAACCAGCACATTCGTCGACAGGAGAACCAGATGTGCGCCAGCATGATAGACATGAAGAAGGTGATGACCAGGAACATGGAGCTAGAAGAGGAACTAAAGTCTACACGCGATGGATATGAAGAAGAAATTGTCGTACTACTGGAGAAGAATGAAGACCTGAAGAAGAAGCTAGGGATGACACTTAAGCACAGAGACTTGACCGTCTGAGGTCGGGTCGCTACACATTCATAGATTAGGATTCCCTTCGTGCTGACACGAGGGAGAAGGGGGGCTGCTAGCTACTTCACGCTTTGCTTGGTGAACCTCGGTTGGGGGGGGGGGAGGGGGCATGCATTCATAGCTTAGGATTCCCTTCATGCCGACACGAGGGGGGGGGGGTGAGGGCAAGCAATACAGTGCGCTTTGCGAGAGAGGTGCCACATTGAAGTTGCATTTGGTATTTGATAATCAAACCACCCTTTTGATACATAAATTTGGTCCACATGCAAGTGTGTTCGTGTTCTGACCCTCTCCCGCATCATTTTTCACCAAATTTATGAACATTAGATAAGCCGGATGACGCAACACACATGGTTCACTCAAACTAACCGTGTGCCACGCCGGTGCACCTGTCACGCAAACATCCGCACAGTACATTGGGCTCCACGAGGCTTCCCCTCTCAAAAATATCTGCCCGCCTTGAGGGTTTTTCTGTTTCTTAACACACGGTTGCTATCTCTGGATCGTGTGCGATGTTTCTTGTTCTCAATCCCGCCTGCATCCCTAGAAAATATCTGCCTGCCTCGAGGGGTTTTCTGTTTCATAACACACGATTGTTATCTCCGGACCGTGTGCGATGCACTATCATTAAAATTTTCAATAGCCTGGCATTTCAATCCCGCATTTGACTCCCGCGTAGTAAAATTTTCAGTACCCGCATCATTTCCTCAAACACCCCGTGCCCCCTCCACACACACACACACACACACACACACACACCAAAACCTCCTCGGGCGTGCGCGCGCGCACACACACACACACACACACCCTCCCTTGCTCGAAACCCTAGCAAGGTCCCTGCCGCCGCCGCCGCAAGGCCTCCATTGTCAACATCTGTCGGTTTGACCGTGTCGCTTACCCACCGATCTCCATACCCATGCCACCCTGAGTTTCTTAGATGACGCCTGCCAAACGCCCCCTTTCCCACATATCCCCATCTCCATCCCCCACTCCAGAGTGTCACAACCTAAGCCCGGCTACGCTTCCCATGGAGCTCGAGGAGCGACTGTCCCAAAAGAGGTGTATAGCGGTCTCTTCCCCGATGTCGTCGAGGAAGATGACGACCATTACTGGCGGCAGGCACTCAAGCAGTGGGCTAGAGTATGCAGGCATGTCTCGGCCACCGGCTACGACATCGAGGTCATCGACAGCGACGACCTGAGGAGGAATGTGTCACAGGTTAAGTGGCCCACGCCTACCCCTCGAGTTTAATCGTCGTCGATCTCATGCATGGCCCCGCCGCTGATCTCCTCTGGCTCGCTGTCAACAATTTGCCATTCTACATCGCCATCGAGCCCCTTTTGTCATTTTTGAAGGACATGTTCTACGACGCTGGCTTGGGATCCACAGCTTGCAAGTAAGACCTCATCAACGGCGACCACGAGGAGGGCACCCTCTCTGGCTCTTCCAAGGGGAAAGAACCCATCTGCTCTTCCAAGGGGAAAGCGCTCGTCTGTGACAACAGGGAGGGCACCCTACAGCCGTGCTCTTCCAAGGGGAAGGAGCCCATCTGCGACAACATGGAGCGCATCCAGGGTCCGTGCTCTTCCCACGGGAACGAGCCCATTTGTGACAAGTGAGGAAACCCATGATTTGTTTTGCCGTGCCTCTTCACAGGGGGAGACCCATGATTTGTTTTGTCGAGTCCCTTTTGTAGTGTAGTGATAATATGTCCAGTTTTAATTGCTATATCTGGTTGTTTGCAGTATGCCTTGTTTATTTTAGTTGTTCACAATGTGTTGCTCTATATGTGCAATTATTTACTGTGCAGTACATTTCATCAATCCTGTTTTAAACATACCGATATGAATGCATATATTTGCTTGTTGGTAAGCCTGTTATAGCTAGCATATGGCTCTTTTAAAGTTTTTTGATTGTTCGATTGTTTGTAGTTAGCATATGTCCAGTTTCAATGCCACCTTTGGTTGTTCATAATATGCCTTGTTTATTCCAGTTATTCACAATGTGATGTTCTATATGTGCAAGTATGAACTATGCAGTTCAATTTCATCAGTACCAGTTTCAACAATACCACTATGAATGACTACATTTGGTTGCTCCATCTTGTAGTTAACACACCTTTCCATTTTTATTTAACAATAACCATTGTACTTAGACCGGCACAATACCAGTTTGAATGACTATGTTTGCTCGTTGTTAAATGTTAGGCCTGTTGCAGTTAGCACACCTTTCCACTTGTTTTGCTTTACTAGCATGCTTAAACCTGCACACTGAAGCTATCTTTTGGAGATTATTTTGTCTGCCATGTATAATTTTGGTTGATGTTTAGCCTGTTGTGCTTAACATGCTTCTCGATTTATCTACATAGGACAATTTTCGGAACGACTGATGTTTTCCATCGAGGTTAGTTTCATCCCATGGCTTATATCTGCTCACTGTTCAGGATATCGGTAGCTGGTACCATATAGGCCGGCAACTCATAAGGGACTAATCGGTGAATCAGACTTTTAACTGAATATATCTGCAACCCATTTTTCGTTAGGTTAACTAGGGCCATATGTAATATATCTGAGGCTACATAGCTACATGCACTGTACTTAATGTCTAAATATGCAATCCTAGGCTACATAGAAACAAGGAAGAGTGTTACATTAATGTTCTAATGATGTCTAGATATACATAGAAGAGCAGCAGCAGCAACAACAACACAACCCTGTTTGGATACTCAACTTAGCTAGAGGTTAGAGTTAGTTTCTAGCTCATTACTAACCCTGAACTAACTCCATCCAAAGAATTGTTTGGATGGCAGGGTTAGATGGACAATAAATGCACTAGGAGAACTAGATCCAATTAGCACCTCTTGGGTTGGATATTTTTTGGGTAGGTTATAAATGCAACTAGCTCAAACTAGCCCTCATGTTTAGATATACTTTAGGGCTAATTGAGCCCGAACTAGCTCAAACTAACTGTAACCCATGGATACAACAATAATTAATCAACTGATAATTTGTAAGAATGCACTAAACCCCTTCCGACCCATAATATAAGATGTTAATTCATCTAATATGTGAGTATATGGGATGTTATAAGATACTCCCTCCGTTCCTAAATATTTGTCTTTTTAGAGATTTCAAATGGACTACCACATACAGATGTATATGGACATATTATAAAAGAGTGTTGTACTACATCATTATGCAATTGTTGTTTAGCTTCTAATATTAACTTGGTGCTTTTAGGTACATATGTCATTGGTAAAGATCCGCGCTCCGACCATTTCTGCGTATGGGGCAATGAGATATCGATGAATCAGCATCAAGTGAGGAAGCTGATAAAGATTGCTAGTAAAATGGGTCCAGAGATGGCAATTAAACTATTTGTTTACACTTTATCCAAGACAATAGTGAACTGCAGGATGGTAAGTAAGAACTATGGAGCCTTCTTTTTACTGCCCATAATGAGTTGTGTTAGATGACAATGTCTGAATATTTTTCCTTTGCAGTGGTTGCCAAAGTAGTTTACTCAAGATTACCTCTCAAACTACATGATTGGTGGGCATGCAAAGGTTAAAGTATTTCTACCAGAACACGATGATTATCTAGATGTTTTCATGAAGACCGTGAAGGATGGGCGGTCGGCCATCATAAGGGGTTGGACTAGAATCGTGCGTGCCTTCTGCATGGATGAGTGCACAATATGGGCATTTCGCTTCACCTTGTTCAGCAACCAGAATATATTTCGCCTCTTTCTTTACCGTCTTTAATAGTACAAGTATACAACTGTGGTTCATCATTCTTTATTTGGTTCTTATGTAATTCTTGAACATATGTACCTATGAATCAAATAATGCATTGGTTGTTTGAACCTGATGGATATGAATAAAGCTGTAGCATACATCCAAATTCAAATCCAAATCCGGTACAATTTGGAAAAGCAGCAATTAAATTAGGGTGAAATTATGCTTCCAGGTTGTTACGGCACACACGGTTGGTAAAACACAAACGTTTGCGATATGCACCATAATTCGAGACGGTTCACAGAGAGGAAACGTGCGCAAGCATGCACACAGTTGCCGTTTGCAAACCGTGTGCGATGTCAGACAATATCATAAACGGTGCGGGCAAACTAAACATTTGTGTTAGTTGCCTTACCGTACACGATTCGCAACCATGAACTATTTCTGATGAAGTATGCATCGTAAATGTTGCACCACAGGATAGCGTGTGCGATAGCTGTCGTGTACGACGATGTTACGACGATCCGACGTTTTGTAATTCTGTCCGACACTCGTACGACGATTAGCTAATCTTCTTAACAGTGAACCTTTTGTGATGGGCCGCGCATCATACACGTTCTATAATAGTGAACCGTTTGTGATGGGCCGCGCATCGTAAACATAGCACCACAGAATACCGACTGCGATGGCAATGCGAGCAGAAACGAGTAGGAGTACCGTAGGGGCCCTATCCCCGATGGTTTCTGGGTCGTGTGGGAAGGACCCCCCTATCGCCACACTCAGTTGGCGACGGTTCCCAATGGCGTCGCGAAAAGGGGTTAAAAACCGTTTTTTAGGACCGACACGTACCAGTGAAGGCAAAGATCATGTATATAGGCATCACGTCCGAGATAAGTAGACCGAATCCTGCCTGCATCTACTACTACTACTCCACGCATCGACCGCTATCCGGCATGCATCTAGAGTATTAAGTTCATAAAGAATGGAGTAATGCCTTAAGCAAGATGACATGATGTATACAAAGTAAACTCACGCATGAATAAACCCCATCTTTTTATCGTTAACGGAAACAATAAAAATATGTATCTTGTCCCTTTATGTAACTGGGATATAGATCCCCGCAAGATTGAACCCATTACAAAGCACCTCTCTCACTGCAAGGAAAATCAATCTAGTTGGCCAAACCAAATCAATAGATTGGAGAGAAATAAAAAGCTATAATAATCATGCATAAAAGTGTTCAGAGAAGACTCAAATAATATTCATGGATAATCTGATCATGAACTCATAATTCATTGGATCCCAACAAACTCACCGCAAAAAGTGATTACATCGAATAGAACTCCAAGAACATAGAGGCGAACATTGTATTGAAGATCAAAGAGAGAGAACAAGCCATCTAGCTACTAGCTATGGACCCATAGGTCTGTGGTAAACTACTCAGACATCATCAGAAGGGGGGTAAGGTTGATGCAGAGCCCCTCCATGGTCGGTTCCCCCTCCAGCAGAGTACCGAAAAAGGCCTCCAGATGGGATCTCGCGAGAACAGAAGCTTTCAGCGGCGGAAAAAGTGTTTTGGGTGGATCCCTATTGGTTTCCCGATTTTAGAGAAATTATAGAGGCGGAATTAGGTCAAACGGATGCACGTGGGCCCCACAAGTCACCAGGGGGAGCCCTGGTGCCTTGTGGGCTACTCCTTCATCTTCTGGCCCTCTCCCGAAGCTTCCAGGGTCTCTTATGTCCAGAAAAAAATCTCCCAAAAGTTTCATGGCATTTGGACTTCGTTTGGTACTGATATTCTGGAAAACCAAAAACAGGCAAAAAAACAACAACTGGCACTTGACACTAAGTTAATAGGCCAGTCCCAAAAAATGATATATAATGGCGTATAAATGCATATAAAACATCCAAGATTGATACTATAATAGCACGTAACAACCAAAAAATATAGATACATTGGAGACGTATCAAGGAGCCGCCATAGCTTCCTTGTAAGGTGTAGGTTCATCTTCCTCTAAGATGAATATTTCATTGTGAAACCATTCAGGAGGTTCGATAACTATTCCTGACCTACGCGGTTCAGTTACAGTCTTAACTGGAATTTCTACAGCTGGTGTAGTAATTTCCGATTCAATTGTGTGACAGTTTCTGGAACCTATTCTGTTTCGCTAGTCCTCACTTCCGGAGATTCAATAATCTCATCGAGTTGTACTCTCCTCCCACTTATTTCTTTAGCGAGAAACTCTGGTACTTCTTGAGCTTGCTTTGGTTTTTCCCTTGAAGAGGAAAGAGTGATGCAGCACAGTAGAGATAAGTATTTCCCTCAGTTAAGAACCAAGGTATCAATCCAGTAGGAGAAGAATGAGCAAATCACCAATACTTGCACAAACAATCAAACACTTGCACCCAACGCGATAAAGGGGTTGTCAATCCCTTCACGGTCACTTGCAAAGGTGAGATCTGATAGAGATAGTTAAATAAAACTAAATGAAAGATAGAATATTTTTGGGTTTTTTGGTTTATAGATCTGAAAATAAAAGATTGCAAAATAGTAGATCGGAAACTAATATGATGGAAAATAGACCCGGGGCCATAGGTTTCACTAGAGGCTTCTCTCTTGAAGGTAAATAATACGATGGGTGAACAAATTACTGTCGAGCAATTGATAGAAAAGCGCAAAGTTATGACGATATCCAAGGCAATGATTATGTAATATAGGCATCATGTCCATGTCAAGTAGACCGAGTCCTGCCTGCATCTACTACTATTACTCCACACATCGACCGACTCCTGCCTGCATCTAGAGTATTAAGTTCATAAAGAACAGAGTAACGCTTTAAGTAAGATGACATGATGTAGAGGAATAAACTCAAGCAATATGATGCAAACCCCATCTTTTTATCCTTGATGGCAACAATACAATATGTGCCTCGCTACCCCTACTTTGTCACTGGGTGAGGACACCACAAGATTGAATCCAAAGCTAAGCACTTCTCCCATTGCAAGAAAAACTAATCTAGTTGGCCAAACCAAACCGATAGTTCGAAGAGAATTACAAAGATATCAAATCATGCATATAAGAATTCAGAGAAGATTCAAATAATATTCATAGATAAGCTGATCATAAATCCACAATTCATCGGATCTTGACAAACACACCGCAAAAGAAGATTACATCGGATACACCTCCAAGAACATTGAGGAGAACATGGTATTGAGAACCAAAGAGAGAGAAGAAGCCATCTAGCTACTAGCTATGGACCCGTAGGTCTGAGTTAAACTACTCATGCTTCATCAGAAGGGCAATAGAGTTGATTTAGATGCCCTCCGTGATCGAATCCCCTCCGGCAGGATGCCGGAAAAGGCCCCAAGATGGGATCTCACGGGAACAGAAGGTTGTGGCAGTGGAAAAGTGTTTTTGTGGATACTTCTAGAGGTTCTGGAATATATGTGAATATATAGGGCCAAGGGCTAGGTCAGAGGAGTCCCGAGGGGGTGGCAAGGTAGGGGTGCGCCCTCTGTTGGGGAACACGGTAATTTCAAAAAAATTCCTACGCACACACAAGATCCATCTAGGTGATGCATAGTAACGAGAGGGGATAGAGTTGTCCATGTACCCTCATAGACCATAAGCGGAAGCATTATGACAACATGGTTGATGTAGTCGTACGTCTTCATGATCCGACCGATCCTAGTACCGAATGTACGACACCTCTACGATCTGCACACGTTCAGCTCGGTGACGTCCCACAAACTCTAGATCTAGCTGAGTGTCGAGGGAGAGCTTCGTTAGCACGACGACATGATGACGGTGATGATGAAGTTACTGACGCAGGGCTTCGCCTAAGCTCTACAACGATATGACCGAGGTGGAGATCTGTGGAGGGGGGCACCGCACATGGCTAAACAATCAACTTGTGTGTCTATGGGGTGCCCCCTCCCCCATATATAAAGGAGGGGAGGAGGAGGCCGGCCTGCCCTAGAGGGCGCGCCAAGGGGGAGGAATCCTCCTCCTAGTAGGAGTAGGATTCCTCCTTTCCTAGTCCTACTAGAAGGGGGAAGGAAGGAGAGGGGGAGGGAGAGGGAAAGAGGGGCCGCGCCCCCTCCCTTAGTCCAATTCGGACTCCCTTGGGGGGGGGGGGCGCCACCTCCTGGCCGCTGCCCTCTCTCTCCCCTAAAGCCCACTAAGGGCCCAATAACTTCCCAGGGGGATTCCGGTAACCCTCCGGCACTCCGGTTTTATCCGAAACCTCCTGGAACACTTCCGGTGTCCGAACATAGTCGTCTAATATATCAATCTTTATGTCTCGACCATTTCGAGACTCCTCGTCATGTACTTGATCATATCTGGGACTTCGAACTACCTTCGGTACATCAAAACTCATAAACTCATAATACCGATCGTCACCGAACGTTAAGCGTGCGGACCCTACGGGTTCCAGAACTATGTAGACATGACCGAGACTCATCTCTGGTCAATAACCAATAGCAGAACCTGGATGCTCATATTGGTTCCTACATATTCTACGAAGATCTTTATCGGTCAAACCGCATAACAACATGTGTTGTTCCCTTTGTCATCGGTATGTTACTTGCCCGAGATTCGATCGTCGGTATCTCAATACCTAGTTCAATCTCGTTACCGGCAAGTTTCTTTACTCGTTCTGTAATGCAGCATCCCGTAACTAACTCATTAGTCACATTGCTTGCAAGGCTTATAGTGATGTGCATTACCAAGAGGGCCCAGAGATGCCTCTTCGATACACTGAGTGACAAATCCTAATCTCGATCTGTGCCAACTCAACAAACTCCATCGGAGACACCTGTAGAGCATCTTTATAGTCACCCAGTTACGTTGTGACGTTTGATAGCACACTAAGCGTTCCTTCGGTATTCTGGAGTTGCATAATCTCATAGTCATAGGAACATGTATAAGTTATGGAGAAAGCAATAGCAAAAAACTAAACGATCATAGTGCTAATTAAGCTAACGGATGGGTCAAGTCAATCACATCATTCTCTAATGATGTGATCTCGTTCATCAAATGACAACTCATGTCTATGGTTAGGAAACTTAACCATCTTTGATTAACGAGCTAGTCAAGTAGAGGCATACTAGTGACACTCTGTTTGTCTATGTATTCACACATGTACTAAGTTTCTGGTTAATACAATTCTAGCATGAATAATAAACATTTATCATGATATAAGGAAATATAAATAACAACTTTATTATTGCCTCTGGGGCATATTTTGTTCAGTGTCTCACTTGCACTAGAGTCAATAATCTAGATTACATTGTAATGATTCTAACACCCATGGAGTCTTAGTGCTGATCATGTTATGCCCGTGAGAGAGGCTTAGTCAATGGGTCTGCAACATTCAGATCCGTATGTATCTTGCAAATCTCTACGTCTCCCTCCTTGACTTGATCGCGGATGGAATTGAAGCGTCTTTTGATGTGCTTGGTTCTCTTGTGAAATCTGGGTTCCTTTGCCAAGGCAATAGCACCAGTGTTGTCACAAAAGATTTTAATTGGACCCGAGGCACTAGGTATTACACCTAGATAGGATATGAACTCCTTCATCCAGACTCCTTCATTTGCTACTTCCGAAGTAGCCATGTACCCCGCTTCACATGTAGATCCCGCCACGACGCTCTGCTTGGAACTACACCAACTGACAGCTCCACCATTCAATAAAAATACGTATCCGGTTTGTGACTTAGAGTCATCCGAATCAGTGTCAAAGAAAGCATTGACGTAACTGTTTACGACAAGCTCTTTGTCACCTCCATAAACGAGAAACATATCCTTAGTCCTTTTCAGGTATTTCGGGATGTTCTTGACCATTGTCCAGTGATCCACTCCTGGATTACTTTGGTACCTCCTTGCTAAACTAATAGCAAGGCACACATCAGGTCTGGTACACATCATTGCATACATGATATCACCTATGGTTGAATCATAGGGAATGACTTTCATTTTCTCTCTATCTTCTACAGTGGTCGGGCATTGAGTCTGACTCAACTTCACACCTTGTAACATAGGCAAGAACCCTTTCTTTGCTTGATCCATTTTGAACTTCTCCAAAACTTTATCAAGGTATGTGCTTTGTGAAAGTCCAATTAAGCGTCTTGATCTATCTTTATAGATCTTGATGCCCAATATATAAGCAGCTTCACCAAGGTCGTTCATTGAAAAATTCTTATTCAAGCATCATTTTATGCTATTCAAAAATTCAGTATCATTTCTGATCAGCAATATGTCATCCACATATAATATCAGAAATGCTACAAAGCTCCCACTCACTTTCTTGTAAATACAAGCTTCTCCAAAAGTCTGTATAAAACCATATGCTTTGATCACACTATCAAAGCGTTTATTCCAACTCCGAGAGGCTTGCACCAATCCATAAATGGATCGCTGGAGCTTGCACACTTTGTTAGCACCTTTTGGATCGACAAAACCATCTGGTTGCATCATATACAACTCTTCTTTAAGATATCCATTAAGGAATGCAGTTTTGACATCTATTTACCAAATTTCATAATCATAAAATGCGACAATTGCTAACATGATTCGGACGGACTTAAGCATCGCTACGGGTGAGAAGGTCTCATCGTAGTCAACTCCTTGAACTTGTCAAAAACCTTTTGCAACAAGTCAAGCTTTGTAGATAGTAACATTACCATTAACGTTAGTATTCTTCTTGAAGATCCATTTATTCTCTATGGCTTGCCGATCATCAGGCAAGTCAACCAAAGTCCACACTTTGTTCTCATACATGGATCCCATCTCAGATTTCTTGGCCTCAAGCCATTTTATGGAATCTGGCCTCATCATCGCTTACTCATAGTTCGTAGGTACGTCATGGTCGTACCACTCTGGTGCGGATCTTACTCTGGTTGACCTACGAGGTTCGGTAGTAACTTGATCAGAAGTTTCGTGATCATCATCATTAGCCTCCTCACTTACTGGTGTAGGAATCACTGGAACTGATTTCTCCGATGAACTAATTTCCAATAAGGGAGCAAGTACAATTACCTCATTAAGTTCTACTTTCCTCCCACTCACTTCTTTCGAGAGAAACTCCTTCTCTAGAAAGGATCCATTCTTAGCAACGAATCTCTTGCCTTCGGATTTGTGATAGAAGGTGTACCCAACTGTCTCCTTTGGGTATCCTATGAAGACATGCTACCTCCTGAGCACTGTGTTGGATTTCCTTGAAGAGGAAAGGATGATGCAGCAAAGTAGCGTAAGTATTTCCCTCAGTTTTTGAGAACCAAGGTATCAAATCAGTAGGAGGCTACGCGCGAGTCCCTCGCACCTACACAAAACAAATAACTCCTCGCAACCAACGCGATAAGGGGTTGTCAATCCCTTCACGGTCACTTACGAGAGTGAGATTTGATAGATATGATAGGATAATATTTTTGGTATTTTTTTTGATAAATATGCAAAATAAAAGAAAAGTAAAAAGCAAAGGAAATAACTAAGTATTGAAAGATTAATATGATGAAGATAGACCCGGGGCCATAGGTTTCACTAGTGGCTTCTCTCAAGAGCATAAGTATTTTACGGTGGGTGAACGAATTACTGTTGAGCAATTGACAGAATTGAGCATAGTTATGAGAATATCTAGGTATGATCATGTATATAGGCATCACGTCCGAGACAAGTAGACCGACTCCTGCCTGCATCTACTACTATTACTCCACTCATCAACCGCTATCCAGCATGCATCTAGAGTATTAAGTTCATGAAAACAGAGTAACGCCTTAAGCAAGATGACATGATGTAGAGGGATAAATTCATGCAATATGATAAAAAAACCATCTTGTTATCCTCGATGGCAACAATACAATACATGCCTTGCTGCCCCTACTGTCATTGGGAAAGGACACCGCAAGATTGAACCCAAAGCTAAGCACTTCTCCCATTGCAAGAAAGATCAATCTAGTAGGCCAAACCAAACTGATAATTCGAAGAGACTTACAAAGATAACCAATCATACATAAAGAATTCAGAGAAGATTCAAGTATTGTTCATAGATAATCTTGATCATAAACCCACAATTCATCGGTCTCAACAAACACACCGCAAAAAGAAGATTACATCAAATAGATATCCACAAGAGAGGGGGAGAACATTGTATTGAGATCCAAAAAGAGAGAAGAAGCCATCTAGCTAATAACTATGGACCCGAAGGTCTGAGGTAACTACTCACACTTCATCGGAGAGGCTATGGTGTTGATGTAGAAGCCCTCCGTGATAGATGCCCCTTCCGGCGGAGCTCCGGAACAGGCCCCAAGATGGGATCTCGTGGATATAGAAAGTTACGATGGTGGAATTAGGGTTTTGGCTCCGTATTTGATTGTTTGGGGTACGTAGGTATATATAGGAGGAAGGAGTACGTCGGTGGAGCAACAGGGGCCCACGAGGGTGGAGGGCGTGCCTGGGGGGTAGGCGCTCCCCCCTACCTCGTGGTTTCCTCTTTTATTTCTTGACGTAGGGTCCAAGTCTCCTGAATCATGTTCGGCGAGAAAATCACGTTCCCAAAGGTTTCATTCCGTTTGGACTCCGTTTGATATTCCTTTTCTGCGAAACTCTGAAATAGGCAAAAAACAGCAATTCTGGGTTGGGCCTTCGGTTAATAGGTTAGTCCCAAAAATAATACAAAAGTGGATAATAAAGCCCATTAATGTCCAAAACAATAGATAATATAGCATGGAGCAATAAAAAATTATAGATACGTTGGAGACGTATCAAGCATCCCCAAGCTTAATTCCTGCTCGTCCTCGAGTAGGTAAATGATAAAAAAGATAAATTTGATGCGGAGTGCTACTTGGCATAATTTTAATGTAATTCTTCTTAATTGTGGTATGAATATTCAGATCCGAAAGATTCAAGATAAAAGTTCATATTGACATAAAAATAATAATACTTCAAGCATACTAACTAAGCAATTATGTCTTCTCAAAATAACATGGCCAAAGAAAGTTCATCCCTACAAAATCATACAGTTTAGTCATGCTCCATTTTAGTCACACAAGAATGCTCTCATCATGCACAACCTCGATGACAAGCCAAGCAATTGTTTCATACTTTAGTAATCTCAAACCTATAAACTTTCACGCAATATGTGAGCGCGAGCCATTGACATAGCACTATGGGTGGAATAGAATATGATGAGGGGGTTTATGTGGAGAAGACAAAAAAGAGGAGAAAGTCTCACATCAATGAGGCTAATCAATGGGCTATGGAGATGCCCATCGATTGATGTTAATGCAAGGAGTAGGGATTGTCATGCAACGGATGCACTAGAGCTATAAATGTATGAAAGCTCAACAAAAGAAACTAAGTGGGTGTGCATCTAACTTGCTTGCTCACGAAGACCTAGGGCACTTGAGGAGGCCCATTGTTGGAATATACAAGCCAAGTTCTATAATGAAAAATTCCCACTAGTATATGAAAGTGACAAAACAAGAGACTCTCTATCATGAAGATTATGGTGCTACTTTGAAGCACAAGTGTGGCAAAGGATAGTAGCATTGTCCCTTCTCTCTTTTTCTCTAATTTTTTTGGCCTTCTCTTTTTCATGGCCTTTCTCTTTTCTTTTATTTTTTTTATATTCCTCACTTGGGACAATACTCTAGAAAATGATGATCATCACACTTCTATTTATTTACAACTCAATGATTACAACTCGATACTAGAACAAAAGATGACTCTATATGAATGCCTCCGGCGGTGTACCGGGATATGCAATGAACCAAGAGTGACATGTATGAAAGAATTATGAACTGTGGCTTTGCCACAAATACTATGTCAACTACATGATCATTTTAAGCAATATGACAATGATGAATGTGTCATGATAAACGGAATGGTGGAAAGTTGCATGGCAATATATCTCGGAATGGCTATGGAAATGCCATAATAGGTAGGTATGGTGGCTGTTTTGAGGAAGATATAAGGAGGTTTATGTGTGAAAGAGCGTATCATATCATGGGGTTTGGATGCACTGGCGAAGTTTGCACCAACTCTCAATGTGAGAAAGGGCAATGCACGGTACCGAAGAGGCTAGCAATGATGGAAGGGTGAGAGTGCGTATAATCCATGGACTCAACATTAATCATAAAGAACTCACATACTTATTGCAAAAATCTACAAGTCATCAAAAACCAAGCACTATGCGCATGCTCCTAGGGGGATAGATTGGTAGGAAAAGACCATCGCTCGTCCCCGACCGCCACTCATAAGGAGGACAATCAAAGAACACCTCATGTTTCAAATTTGTTACATAACGTTTACCATACGTGCATGCTACGGGACTTGCAAACTTCAACACAAACATTTCTCAAATTCACAACTACTCAACTAGCACGACTTTGATATTATTACCTCCATATCTCAAAACAATCATCAAGCATCAAACTTCTCTTAGTATTCAAAACACTCATAAGAAAATTTTACTCTTGAATACCTAGCATATTAGGATTATTTAAGCAAATTACCATGCTATTTAAGACTCTCAAAATAATCTAAGTGAAGCATGAGAGATCAATAGTTTCTATAAAACAAATCCACCACCGTGCTCTAAAAGATATAAGTGAAGTACTAGAGCAAAACTATATAACTCAAAAGATATAAGTGAAGTACATAGAGTATTCTAACAAATTCCAAATCATGTATGGCTCTCTCAAAAGGTGTGTACAACAAGGATGATTGTGGTAAACTAAAAAGCAAAGACTCAAATCATACAAGACGCTCCAAGCAAAACACATATCATGTGGTGAATAAAAATATAGCTCCAAGTAAAGTTACCGATAGAAGTAGACGAAAGAGGGGATGCCTTCTGGGGCATCCCCAAGATTTGGCTTTTAGGTGTCCTTAGATTATCTTGGGGGTGCCATGGGCATCCCCAAGCTTAGGCTCTTGCCACTCCTTGTTCCATAATCCATCAAATCTTTACCCAAAACTTGAAAACTTCACAACACAAAACTTAAAGTAGAAAATATCGTGAGCTCCGTTAGCGAAAGAAAACAAAATACCACTTCAAGGTACTGTAATGAACTCATTCTTTATTTATATTGGTGAAGCCCACTGTATTCCAACTTCTCTATGGTTTATAAACTATTTTACTAGCCATAGATTCATCAAAATAAGCAAACAGCACACGAAAAACAGAATCTGTCAAAAACACAATAGTATGTAGTAATCTGTAACTAGCGCAAGATCTGGAACCCCAAAAATTCTAAAATAAATTGCTGGACGTGAGGAATTTATCTATTAATCATCTGCAAAAAGAATTAACTAAATAGCACTTTGCAAATGAAAAATGGCAGCAGTTCTCGTGAGCGCTAAAGTTTCTATTTTTTACAGCAAGATATCAAGACTTTCCCCAAGTCTTCCCAACGGTTCTACTTGGCACAAACACTAATTAAACACAAAAAACACAACCAAAACAGAGGCTAGGCAAATTATTTATTACTAAACGGGAGAAAAAGTTAAGGAATAAAAATTAAAATTGGGTTGCCTCCCGACAAGCGTTGTCGTTTAACGCCCCTAGCTAGGCATAAAAAGCAAGGATAGATCTAGGTATTGCCATCTTTGGTAGGCAATCCATAAGGGGCTCTCATAATAGATTCATGAGGTAATTTAATTTTGTTTCTAGGAAAGTGTTCCATGCCTTTCCTTAACGGAAATTGGAATCTAATATTTCCTTCCTTCATATCAATAATTGCACCACTCGTTATAAGGAAAGGTCTACCAAGGATAATAGGACATGAAGGATTGCAATCTATGTCAAGAACAATAAAATCTATGGGCACATAATTCCTATTTGCGACAATAAGAGCATCATTGATTCTTCCCATTGGTTTCTTAATAGTGGAATCCGCAAGGTGCAAGTTTAAAGAGCAATCATCAAAATCACGGAAACCTAACAAATCACACAGTCTTTGGAATCGTGGAAACACTAGCACCCAAATCACATAAAGCATAGAACTCATGATCTTTAATCTTAATTTTAATAGTTGTTTCCCACTCATCATAAAGTTTTCTAGGGATAGAAACTTCCAACTCAAGTTTTTCTTCATAAGATTGCATCAAGGCATCAACGATATGTTTAGTAAATGCTTTATTTTGACTATATGCATGAGGAGAATTTAGCATGGATTGCAACAAGGAAATACAATCAATCAAAGAGCAATTTTCATAATTAAATTCCTTGAAATCCAAAATAGTGGGTTTAGCAACATCTAGGGTTTTAATTTCTTCAATCCCACTTTCATCAAATTTAGCATCAAGATCTAAAAACTCTAAATTTTTGGAACGCCTTCTAGGTAAAGGTGGATCATATTCAGTCCCATTATTATCAAGATTCATATTGTAAAACAAAGATTTAATAGGGGACACATCAATAACTTTTAGATCTTCATCTTTATTTTCATAGGAACTAGAAGAATACGCTCTTATAAAGGCATCTCTCTTAGCACGCATCCTAGCGGTTCTTTCTTTGCACTCATCAATGGAAATTCTCATGGCTTTGAGAGACTCATTGATATCATGCTTAGGAGGAATAGATCTAAGCTTTAAAGAATCAACATCAAGAGAAATTATATCAACATTCCTAGCCAAATCATCAATCTTAAGCAATTTTCTTCAATCAAAGCATTGAAATTCTTTTGCGAAGTAATAAATTCTTTAATATTAGATTCAAAATCAGAGGGCATCTTATTATAATTCCATAAGAATTGTTGTAGGAATTACCATAATTATTAGAGGGATTACTAGGATAAGGCCTAGGATTAAAATTTCCTCTATACGCGTTGTTACCAAAATTATTCCTACCAACAAAATTCACATCCATAGATTCATTATTGTTCTCAATCAAAGTAGACAAGGGCATATCATTAGGATCAGAAGAAACACTCTTACTAGCAAATAATTTCATAAGTTCATCCATCTTTCCACTCAAAACATTAATTTCTTCTATCGCATGCACCTTTTTATTAGTAGATCTTTCAGTATGCCATTGAGAATAATTAACCATAATATTATCTAGGAGTTTCGTAGCTTCTCCTAAAGTGATTTCCATAAAAGTGCCTCCCGCGGCCGAATCTAAAAGATTTCTAGAAGCAAAATTCAATCCGGCATAAATTTTTTGTATAATCATCCACAAATTCAAACCATGAGTAGGGAAATTACATATCATTAATTTCATCCTCTCCCAAGCTTGTGCAACATGTTCATGATCAAGTTGCTTAAAATTCATAATATCATTTCTAAGGGAGATGATCTTAGCGGGAGGAAAATACTTAGAGATAAAAGCATCTTTGCACTTGTTCCAAGAATCAATACTATTTTTAGGCAAAGACGAAAACCAAGCTTTAGCACGATCTCTAAGCGAAAAAGGAAATAACTTCAACTTAACAATATCGTTGTCCACATCTTTCTTCTTTTGCATATCACACAAATAAACAAAGCTATTTGGATGGGTAGCGGCATCTTCACTAGGAAGGCCGGAAAACGAATCTTTCATGACAAGATTCAGCAAAGCGGCACTAATTTCATAAGATTCAGCATCGGTAAGAGGAGCAATCGGAGTGCTAATAAAATCATTGTTGTTGGTATTGGTAAAGTCACACAATTTAGTGTTATCTTGAGCCATCGAGACAAGCAAGCAATCCAACACACAAGCAAACAAAAAGCAAGCGGGCAAAAAGAGGCAAATAGAGAAAGAGAGGGAGGATAGAGAGAGAGGGCGAATAAAACGGCAACGGTGAAGTGGGGGAGAGGAAAATGAGAGGCAAATGGCAAATAATGTAATGCAGGAGATAAGGGTTGTGATGGGTACTTGGTATGTTGACTTTTGCGTAGACTCCCCGGCAACGGCGCCAGAAATCGCTCGTTGTGAGGAGTCAAATCTTGACTTGTGTGAACCTCCCCGACAACGGCGCCAGAAATCTTCTTGCTACCTCTTGAGCACTGCGTCGGATTTCCTTGAAGAGGAAAGGATGATGCAGCAAAGTAGCGTAAGTATTTCCCTCAGTTTTTGAGAACCAAGGTATCAATCCAGTAGGAGGCTACGCGCGAGTCCCTCGCACCTACACAAAACAAATAACTCCTCGCAACCAATGCGATAAGGGGTTGTCAATCCCTTCGCGGTCACTTACGAGAGTGAGATCTGATAGATATGATAGGATAATATTTTTTGTATTTTTGTGATAAAGATGCAAAATAAAAGCAAAGTAAAAAGCAAAGGAAATAACTAAGCATTGAAAGATTAATATGATGAAGATAGACCCGGGAGCCATATGTTTCACTAGTGGCTTCTCTCAAGAGCATAAGTATTTTACGGTGGGTGAATGAATTACTTTTGAGCAATTGGCAGAATTGAGCATAGTTATGAGAATATCTAGGTATGATCATGTATATAGACATCACGTCCGAGACAAGTAGACTGACTCCTGCCTGCATCTACTACTATTACTCCACTCATCGACCGCTATCCAGCATGCATCTAGAGTATTAAGTTCATGAAAACAGAGTAACGCCTTAAGCAAGATGACATGATCTAGAGGGATAAATTCATGCAATATGATAAAAACCCCATCTTGTTATCCTCGGTGGCAACAATACAATACGTGCCTTGCTGCCCCTACTGTCACTGGGAAAGGACACCGCAAGATTGAACCCAAAGCTAAGCACTTCTCCCATTGCAAGAAAGATCAATCTAGTAGGCCGAACCAAACTGATAATTCGAAGAGACGTGCAAAGATAACCAATCATACATAAAATAATTCAGAGAAGATTCAAATATTGTTCATAGATAATCTTGATCATAAACCCACAATTCATCGGTCTCAACAAACACACCGCAAAAAGAAGATTACATCGAATAGATCTCCACAAGAGAGGGGGAGAACATTGTATTGAGATCCAAAAAGAGAGAAGAAGCCATCTAGCTAATAACTATGGACCCAAAGGTCTGAGGTAAACTACTCACACTTCATCGGAGAGGCTATGGTGTTGATGTAGAAGCCCTTCGTGATAGATGCCCCTTCCGGCGGAGCTCCGGAATAGGCCCCAAGATGGGATCTCGTGGATACAGAAAGTTACGGCGGTGGAATTAGGGTTTTGGCTCCGTATTGATCGTTTGGGGGTACGTAGGTATATATAGGAGGAAGGAGTACGTCGGTGGAGCAACAGGGGGCCCATGAGGGTGGAGGGCGTGCTTGGGGGGGAGGCGCGCCCCCTACCTCATGGCTTCCTCCTTTATTTCTTGACGTAGGGTCCAAGTCTCCTGGATCATGTTCGGTGAGAAAATCACGTTCCCGAAGGTTTCATTCTGTTTGGACTCCGTTTGATATTCCTTTTCTGCGAAACTCTGAAATAGGCAAAAAACAACAATTCTGGGCTGGGCCTCCGGTTAATAGGTTAGTCCCAAAAATAATATAAAAGTGGATAATAAAGCCCAATAATGTCCAAAACAGTAGATAATATAGCATGGAGCAATCAAAAATTATAGATACGTTGGAGACATATCAAGACACATTTCTCCGATTTGGCTTTGAGCTTATCAGGTTGAAGCTTTTTCACATAAGCACCGCAGCCCCAAACTTTAAGAAACGACAACTTGGGTTTCTTGCCAAACCACAGTTCATAAGGTGCCGTCTCAACGGATTTCGATGGTGCCCTATTTAACGTGAATGCAGCCGTCTCTAAAGCATAACCCCAAAACGATAGCGGTAAATCAATAAGAGACATCATAGATCGCACCATATCTAATGAAGTGCGGTTACGACGTTCGGACACACCATTACGCTGTGGTGTTCCAGGTGGCGTGAGTTGCGAAACTATTCCGCATTGTTTCAAATGAAGACCAAACTCATAACTCAAATATTCACCTCCACGATCAGATCGTAGAAACTCAATTTTTTTGTTATGATGATTTTCCACTTCACTCTGAAATTCTTTGAACTTTTCAAATGTTTCAGACTTATGTTTCATCAAGTAGATATACCCATATCTGCTCAAATCATCTGTGAAGGTAAGAAAATAACGATACCGGCCACGAGCATCAACACTCATCGGACCGCATACATTAGTATGTATTATTTCTGATAAGTCTGTTGCTCGTTCCATTGTTCCGGAGAACGGAATCTTAGTCATCTTGCCCATGAGGCATAGTTCACAAGCATCAAGTGATTCATAATCAAGTGATTCCAAAAGCCCATCAGCATGGAGTTTCTGCATGCGCTTTACACCAATATGACCTAAACGGCAGTGCCACAAATAAGTTGCACTATCATTATTAAACTTATATCTTTTGGCTTCAATACTATGAACATGTGTATCACTACTATCAAGATTTAGTAATAATAGACCACTCATCAAGGTGCATGACCGTAAAAGATATTACTCATATAAATAGGACAACCATTATTCTTTGATTTAAATGAATAACTGTCTCACATCAAACAAGATCCAGATATAATGTTCATGCTCAACGCTGGCACCAAATAACAATTATTTAGGTCTAAAACTAATCCCGAAGGTATATGTAGAGGTAGCATGCCGACGCCGATCACATCGACTTTGGAACCATTTCCCACGCGCATCGTCACCTCGTCCTTAGCCAATCTTCGCTTAATCCGTAGCCCCTGTTTCGAGTTGAAAATATTAGCAATAGAACCAGTATCAAATACCCAGGCGCTACTGCGAGCATTAGAAGGTGCACATCAATAACATGTATATCAAATATACCTTTCACTTTGCCATCCTTCTTATCCGCCAAATACTTGGGGCAGTTCCGCTTCCAATGACCAGTTCCTTTGAAGTAGAAGCACTCAGTCTCAGGCTTAGGTCCAGACTTGGGCTTCTTCACTTGAGCAGCAACTTGCTTGCCGTTCTTCTTGAAGTTCCCCTTCTTCCCTTTGCCCTTTTTCTTGAAACTGGTGGTCTTGTTGACCATCAACACTTGATGCTCCTTCTTGATTTCTACCTCCGCAGCCTTTAGAATTGCGAAGAGCTTGGGAATTGTCTTATCCATCCCTGCATATTATAGTTCATCACGAAGCTCTTGTAGCTTGGTGGCAGTGATTGAAGAACTCTGTCAATGACACTATCATCAGGAAGATTAACTCCCAGCTGAGTCAAGTGGTTGTGGTACCCAGACACTCTGAGTATATGTTCACTGACAGAACTATTCTCCTCCATTTTGCGGCTGTAGAACTTATTGGAGACTTCATATCTCTCAATCCGGGCATTTGCTTGAAATATTAACTTCAACTCCTGGAACATCTCATATGCTCCATGACGTTCAAAACATCATTGAAGTCTCGGTTCTAAGCCGTAAAGCATGACACACTGAACTATCGAGTAGTCATCAGCTTTGCTCTGCCAGGCGTTCATAACATCTGGCGTTGCTCCTGCAGCGTGTTTGTCACCTAGCGGTGCTTCTAGGACGTAATTCTTCTGTGCAGTAATGAGGATAATCCTCAAGTTATGGACCCAGTCCGTGTAATTGCTACCATCATCTTTCAACTTAGCTTTCTCTAGGAACACATTAAAATTCAATGGAACAACAGCACGGGCCATCTATCTACAACAACATAGACATGCAAAGTACTATTAGGTACTAAGTTCATGATAAATTAAAGTTCAATTAATCATATTAACTTAGAACTACCACTTAGATAGACATCCCTATAATCATCTAAGTGATCACGTGATCCATATCAACTAAACCATGTCCGATCATCACGTGAGATGGAGTAGTTTTCAATGGTGAACATCACTATGTTGATCATATCTACTATATGATTCACGCTCGACCTTTCGGCCTTAGTGTTCCCAGGCCATATCTGCATATGCTAGGCTCGTCAATTTAACCCGAGTATTCCGCGTGTGCAAAACTGGCTTGCACCCGTTGTATGTGAACGTAGAGCTTATCACACCCAATCATCACGTGGTGTCTCGGCACGACGAACTATAGCAATGGTGCATACTCAGGGAGAACACTTGTACCTTGAAATTTAGTAAGAGATCATCTTATAATGCTACCGTCAAACTAAGCAAAATAAGATGCATAAAGGATAAACATCATATGCAATCAATATAAGTGATATGATATGGCCATCATCATCTTGTGCCTTTGATCTCCATCTCCAAAGCACCGTCATGATCACCATCGTCACCGGCTTGACACCTTGATCTCCATTGAAGCATCATTGTCGTCTCACCAACTATTGCTTCCACAACTATCGCTACCGCTTAGTGATAAAGTAAAGCAAATACATGGCGATTGCATTTCCTACAATAAAGCGACAACCATATGGCTCCTGCCAGTTGCCGATAACTCTGTTACAAAAATGATCATCTCATACAATAAAATTTAGCATCATGTCTTGACCATATCACATCACAACATGCCCTACAAAAACAGGTTAGACGTCCTCTACTTTGTTGTTGCAAGTTTTACGTGGCTGCTACGGGCTGAGCAAGAACCGTTCTTACCTACGCATGAAAAACCACAACGTGGTATAGTGATTGCTTTTTGATCTTCCAAAAGAACCCTACTCATTGAATCCGATTCAACTAAAGTTGGAGAAACTGATACCCACTAGCCACCCGCGTGTGAAGCACGTCGGTAGAACTAGTCTCGCGTAAGCGTACGCGTAATGTCAGTCTGAGCCGCTTCATCCAACAATACGGCTGAATCAAGAATCAACTAGTCACGACAAGCAATATGTATATACCCACGCCCACAACTCCTTTGTGTTCTACTCATGCATATAACATCTACGCATAGACCTAGCTCTGATGCCACTGTTGGGGAACGCAGTAATTTCCAAAAAAATCCTACACACACGCATGATCCATCTAGGTGATGCATAGCAGCGAGAGGGGATAGAGTTGTCCATGTACCCTCGTAGATCGTAAGCGGAAGCGTTATGACAACACGGATAGTCATACGTCTTCACGATCCTAGTACCGAAGGTACGACGCCTCCGCGATCTGCACACGTTCAGCTCGGTGACGTCCCATGAACTCTAGATCCAGCTGAGTGTCGAGGGAGAGCTTCGTCAACACGACGGCGTGATGACAGTGATGATGAAGTTACCGACGTAGGGCTTCGCCTAAGCTCTACAACGATATGGCCGGGGTGGAAATCTGTGGAGGGGGGCACCGCACACGGCTAAGCAATCAACTTGTGTGTCTATGGGGTGCCCCCTCCCCCGTATATAAAGGAGGGGAGGAGGAGGCCGGCCGGCCCTAGAGGGCGTGCCAAGGGGGGAGGCATCCTCCTCCTAGTAGGAGTAGGATTCCTCCTTTCCTAGTCCTACTAGGAGGGGGAAGGAAGGAGAGGGAGAGGGAGAGGGAAAGAGGGGTCGCGCCCCCTCCCTTAGTCCAATTCAGACTCCCTTGGGGGGGCACCTCCTAGCTGCTCCCTCCCCTAAAGCCCACTAAGGGCCCAATAACTTCCCGGGGAGGGTCCGGTAACCCTCTAGCACTCTGGTTTTTATCCGGAACCTCCCAAAACACTTACGGTGTCCGAACATAGCTGCCCAATATATCAATCTTTTTGTCTCGACCATTTCGAGACTCCTCGTCATGTTCGTGATCATATCCGGGACTCCGAACTACCTTCGATACTTCAAAACTCATAAACTCATAATACCGATCATCACCGAACGTTAAGCGTGTGGACCCTACGGGTTTGAGAACTATGTAGACATGACCGAGACTCATCTCTGGTCAATAACCAATAGCAGAACCTGGATGCTCATATTGGTTCCTACATATTCTATGAAGATCTTTGTCGGTCAAACCGCATAACAATATACGTTGTTCCCTTTGTCATTGGTATGTTACTTGCCCGAGATTCGATCGTCGGTATCTCAATACCTAGTTGAATCTTGTTACCGGCAAGTCTCTTTACTCGTTTCGTAATGCAAAATCCCATAACTAACTCACTAGTCACATTGCTTGCAAGGCTTATAGTGATGTGCATTACCGAGAGGGCCCAGAGATACCTCTCCGATACACAGAGTGACAAATCCTAATCTTGATCTATGCCAACTCAACAAACACCATCGGAGACACCTGTAGAGCATCTTTATAGTCACCTAGTTACGTTGTGATGTTTGATAGCACACTAAGTGTTCCTCTGGTATTATGGAGTTGCATAATCTCATAGTCATAGGAACATGTATAAGTTATGGAGAAAGTAACAGCAATAAACTAAATGATCGTAGTGCTAAGCTAACGGATGGGTCAAGTCAATCACATCATTCTCTAATGATGTGATCCCGTTCATCAAATGACAACTCATGTCTATGGTTAGGAAACTTAACCATCTTTGATTAACGAGCTAGTCAAGTAGAGGCATACTAGTGACACTCTGTTTGTCTATGTATTCACACATGTACTAAGTTTCTGGTTAATACAATTCTAGCATGAATAATAAACATTTATCATGATATAAGGAAATATAAATAACAACTTTATTATTGCCTCTAGGGCATATTTCCTTCACCCTCCACCCTTGACGGCGCCACGTGGCTCTTCTAACTTAGACTCCAAGTCCCATGGGTGTCTTCTGGTCCAAGAATAATCATTGCGAAAGTTTTATTCCGTTTGGACTCCGTTTGTTATTCCTTTTCTGCGAAGCTAAAAACAAGGAAAAAACAGGAACTGGCACTGGGTTCTAGGTTAATAGGTTAGTCCCAAAAATAATATAAAATAACATATTAATGCATATAAAACAAACAAAACAGATAATATAATAGCATGGAAATAAAAAATTATAGATACGTTGTATCAAACTCCTTCTCGAGAAAGTGTCCATTCTTAGTGACAAACACTTTGTCTTCGGACTTTTGGTAGAAGGAATACCAAATTGTTTCTTTGGGATAACCTACAAAGTAACATTTGTCTGCTTTGGGATCGAGCTTATTTGGCTGTAAACATTTTACATAAGTCTCGCAAACCCAAATCTTGAGATGCACCAAATTTGGTTTCTTCCCATTCCATAACTCATATGGTGCCATCTCTATAGACTTAGATGGTGCTCTTTTCAGTGTATATGTTGTTGTTTCAAGTGCATGCCCCCAAAATGATAAAGGCGGGTTAGTAAATGACATCATTGACCTAACCATGTCCAACAAAGTTTAGTTACGCCTTTCAGATACTCTGTTTCTTTGTGGAATTCTCGGAGAATAAGTTGTGAGACAATTCCACAATCACTTAGATGTTGGATAAACTCATGACTAAGATATTCTCCTCCACGATCAGATCGTAGATATGTAATATTCTTGCCACGATTATTCTCAACTTCATTCTGAAATTATTTGAACTTTTCAAATGTTTCATACTTATGTTTCATCAAGTAAATATATCCATATCTACTTAAGTCATCAGTGAAGGTTACGAAGTATAAGTATCCACCGCGTGTTGGAATACTCATTGGACCACACAAATCACTATGCATTATATCCAATAATTCCAGTGCCCGTTCTTGTCGGATTTTGGGTTCCGGTAAAACCCTTGAGGTTCGAACACTGGGGTGCACATGAAGATCTCTCCTCCCCCCAAGCTCTCACCCTTGCCACAATCTCAAGGCCTAGCGCGTTGAACTCGCAGAACAAAGGGACACAAGATTTATACTTGTTCGGGCCACCGATGTGGTGTAATACCCTACTCCAGTGTGGTGTGGTGGATTTCCTCTTGGGCTAAGGATGAACAGTTATAAGGGAAGAACAGCCTCCTAAGGAGAGGTGCTCTTGTGCTTGGTGAGTTTGTGTGGTTGCCTCGGTGAAGTGGATCCGGTCC
This sequence comes from Triticum aestivum, assembly GCF_018294505.1. NCBI lineage: Eukaryota > Viridiplantae > Streptophyta > Magnoliopsida > Poales > Poaceae > Triticum > Triticum aestivum. Next base: position 245,881,614 of record NC_057806.1, read on the forward strand.
AAGATGAGATCTGCTTTCTCTATGGTGGTGGCTAGTCCTATATATAGAGGCCAGGGTCCTCTTCCAAAATATTAGGCGGGAAGGGATCCCACAACGACCAATTGGAAGGGGGACAGGTAGTACAAGCTATCCTGACAAAAGATGGTCTTCGCCTGCCAAAGGCTCTGGTGATGACGCCGTCCTGGGCTCCACGGTGACCTCCGTCATGTCGTCCTGCTGGTCTTGGTATCGTTGCACCGATATGGAAACCTTTGCATGCTTCCTCGGGACTCCTCGCCCGTGCTTGCCTCCTTAACACCAAAGAGGAAACGAGGACACTGCACACGCTAGCGCCCGCCTGGTCCCGGCCTGGCCTTGGTCATCATGGCTCGCGTCACAGGAACCTCGTGAGGCGCCCCTTGTTTTGATCTCTCCGCCCCTCATGAGCCATCCTGGTGAGCTTGTCCCCGAGGAGGTCTTGTATCGTCCGCCTCGCGAGGCTTGGCCCCTCGCGAGGGTCTTGAGTGTTTTGCCGGTGAAGATGGGCCGTAAAGTGCCGCTGGTGGAGCCATGCTGTGGGCCGCTGGCAGGCAAGTCTGGGGACCCCAGTTCCCAGGACGTCGACAGTAGCCCCCAAGCCCAAGGTGCGCTCGAACTTGGTTCGAGGCGAAGCCAATGGGTTAGTGTGGAGCGTCGTGGGCCCCAACTACCTGCGGCCTTGTTTGACGCGTGGCGGTCGATTGGACGTGGGCGTCTCCGCTTCCCCACGCAGCCTTGATATCCGCCTGGCTAGGCGGCCATCATGACTTACACAGTTATCCCCCATTGCTGGTGACGCGCCCCTCCAACTCTCCTGCCTTTTCGAAACAATAACCTCCTCCTCTAATCTATCCCGAGCTCAGCCCTCCTCGTTGCCATGGCGCCCCGGTGAACAGAGAAGGAAAAGAAGAAGTCTCAGTCTTTAGCCGGGCCACCCTCGGCCGTTGAACCCGCCGTTGGCCGATCACTGGTGCTCAACCAGGAAGCCATGGACAAGGTTCGCCCTGCGCTCGCCGCTGACTCCAACGAATGGGGGAGGACGGCGGCCTGGCCCGCGTCTCGCGCCTCCGTCGACAGGACAACCATCGAGGTTCCATTCTTCATTGATGCCTTGTGGGTTGGCCTGGTTCCTCCTTTCTCTACCTTCTTCAATGCTGTGCTCTCCCACTATCGGATCCTTATGTTGCACCTGGATCCCTATGATGCCCCCGATTTGACCGTACACTAATCATACACGCAAACGTGTACGATCAAGATCAGGGACTCACGGGAATATATCACAACACAACTCTACAAATAAAAATAAGTCATACAAGCATCATATTACAAGCCAGGGGCCTCGAGGGCTCGAATACAAGAGCTCGATCATAGATGAGTTAGTGAAGCAACAATATCTGAGTACAGACATAAGTTAAACAAGTTTTCCTTAAGAAGGCTAGCACAAACTGGGATACATATCGAAAGAGGCGCTGGCCTCCTGCCTCGGATCCTCCTAAACTACCCCTGGCCATCGTCAGCGGTCTGCACGTAGTAGTAGGCACCTCCAGTGTAGTAGGAGTCGTCGTCGACGGTGGCGTCTGGCTCCTGGGCTCCATCGTATGGTCGCAACAATCGGGTATAGAAAGGGGGGAAAGGGGGAGCAAAGCAACCTTGAGTACTCATCCAAAGTACTCGCAAGCAAGGAGCTACGCTACATATGTATGCATTGGTATCAAATGGAAAAGGGGTAGCATATGTAGACTGAACTGTAGAATGCCGGAGTAAGAGGGGGATAGCTAGTCCTGTCGAAGACTACGCTTCTGGCCGCCTCCATCTTGCAGCATGTAGAAGAGAGTAGATGGTAAGTTCACCAAGTAACATCGCATAACATAAACCTACCCGGCGATCCTCCCCTCGTCGCCCTGTGATAGAGCGATCACCGGGTTGTATCTGGCACTTGGAAGGGTGTGTTTTATTAAGTATCCGGTTCTAGTTGTCATAAGGTTAAGGTACAACTCCAAGTCGTCCTGTTACCGAAGATCACGGCTATTCGAATAGATTAACTTCCCTACAGGGGTGCACCACATTTCCCAACACGCTCGATCCCCTTTGTCCGGACACACTTGTCGGGGTCATGCCCGGCCTCGGAAGATCAACACGTCGCAACCCTACCTAGGCACAACAGAGAAGTCTGCACGCCGGTCTAAATCCTATGGCGCAGGGGTCTAGGCCCATCGCCCATTGCACACCTGCACGTTACGTACGCGGCCGGTGAGCAGACCTAGCCTCCCTTATACAAGAGCAGGCGTTCCAGTCCAACCCGGCACGCGCCGCTCAGTCGCTGACGTCACGAAGGCTTCGGCTGATACCACGACGTCGAGTGCCCATAACTGTTCCCGCGTAGTTGTTTAGTGCGTATAGGCCAGTAGCCTGACTCAGATCAAATACCTAGATCTCGTTAAGCGTGTTATTTTGAAGTAACCGTGAACACCGACCAGGGCAAGCCCACCTCTCTCCTAGGTGGTCTCCGCCTGCCTTGTCGCTTCGCCTCAAAGAAACAGTCGGGGGCCGTCGGGAACTCAGGCCCACCACTACCTGGATGGAGCCACCTGTGCTTTCAGCCCCCTCATCCGAATCACATGCGGGTACTCTACGAGCCGACCCGACTTTGGTCACCACCTGTATAGTATGTATGTATGTACCCGTGATCACCTCCCGAGTGATCACGACCCGATAGTATAGCATGGCAGATGGGCAAGAATGTAGGGCCACTGATGATAAACTAGCATCCTATACTAAGCATTTAGGATTGCAGGTAAGGTATCAACAATAGTAGCAAGGACATGCTATGCATCAGAATAGGATTAACGGAAAGCAGTAACATGCTACACTACTCTAATGCAAGCAGTAGAGAGAAGAATAGGCGATATCTCGTGATCAAGGTGGGGCTTGCCTGGTTGCTCTGGCAAGAAGGGTTCGTCGTTGATGTAGTCGATCACAGGGGTACCGACAACGGTCTCGGGGTTTACCGGAAAGAAGTAACGGAGGGGAACACAATAAATAATAGAGCAATCAAAGCATCACAAAGTATAACATGGCAATACGTGGTGCTAGAGGTGACCTAATGCAGTACTAGGTGCTACCGGCGAAGGGGGGAGGGATATCCGGGAAAGTATTCCCGGTGTTTCGCGTTTTCGGGCAGATGAACTGGAGGGGGAAAGTTACGTGTACGCTATTCTAGGGATGTGTGGCGGACGAACGGGTTGCGTATCCGGATTCGTCTCGTCGTTGTGAGCAACTTTCATATAGAAAGTTTTTTCCATCCGAGCTACCGTTTATTTTATATTAATTTCCAAACCTTTAATTGAATTACTAATTTTCGGATTTAATTTAATTCGAAAATAAATTAATATTCAATTACTATGGGTACACATAAGTGTACCCAGCAAATGCAACAGAGAGGCTGACTGGTGGGTCCAGTCAGCTGAGTCAGCCGCTGACAAGTCAGCCTTATCCACTAGAATAGTGGAGTGGTCCCACCTGTCGTTGTCTCAACCATTTTAATCAGTGGTTAAATTTAACCCAAGGCTAAATACAGGGGAGGCCCCACATGTCAGGGAGTAAGTAGGTTAGTTAATTAGCTAGTTTAATTAAGTTGTGGTTAATTAGGAGGCGGGTCCCAGCAGTTAGTGGCACTGGACGTCATTAGCGGCTGGGTTAAGCGGACACGTCAGCGGCACCGACGTTTAGCCGCCGGCAACGAAAACACGGTGGCGACGCACGTGATGTGGTCGAAAATCGGCTACAGGCCACCAAAACGGGCGCTGCTGGTCGCGTTCGAACGCGCTTGAAGTCCCGCGTCCAACGGTGCTAGGGGTGGGAGCGAGGGAGGTCCCAAGCGACGCCGACGATGGGCGAAGGCGATGGCCGGAGCTCGGTGAGCTCGGTTTCAGGGTCGCAGCGTATGGCGAGGCGACCCAAGGGCATCAGATGGTTCTTAGGGGGCTCAGGAACACGAGGCAAAGCTCGGTTGCGAGTCCTGCGAGCTGTGGCCACGGCAGAGATTCAAACGGCGGCGACGAGTTGTCAGACGTGGTAGCGGTGGTAGCTAGTGGGGGAGCCAGAGCTCAAGGGAAGAGGGGAGGATGTGGGGGCTCACAGAGGGCCGACAGGGGGCTCAGGCGAGCCAGGGGGTGCCGGAGTCGAGGGGATCGACGACGAGGTAGCAGCGGCGTCCGACGAAGGGGTTGAGGCAGATGGCATCGAGGCGGCTCGCTGGCTCCAACCAGTGGCTCAGGCGATGGAGGAGATGACGACGGTCCTCCTGGATAGCAGCTCGGGCGCCGGGGAGCTCGGTGGCCACGAGGGCGCGAGTGGACGCCGGCGATGGCACTCGGGTGAGAGGGGAGAAGCGGAACCGGGGTGACAGAGGGAGAGCGGTGGGGGGAGGGGGAAGTGGATCTGGGGCTAGGGTTAGCCAGGGGCGGACGGCGCCCTTATCCGCCCGCGCAGTTGCAGCGGCATGGACGGCGAGCCGGTCGGGCGACGATCGCGGGCGCGGACGCTCGGTCGCACGCACAGTGGATGAAGATGACTCGGGAGGGGGAGCTGGGCCACTGGGCCGACTGGGTGTGCGGCCAGCTGGGCCGTGGCCTAGTTGGGTCGTGAGTTATTTTTTTGTCTTTTCTTTTTCTTTTTCAATTTCTTTTCTATTTATTTAATCTTTCAAATTGTTTTAGTTTTTTTAAAATCATATAGTTAGCACCTAAATTAGTAATAGTAGTTATACCAGTGCCTCAATTATTTTTGTAGTTATAAAAAAGTGGTTTTCAATAATTTTATCATTTAAGAGATGTTTAAATAATTGTTTTAGCTATTGTTTTACTTATCTTAGAGCATTTAATTATTTTATAAAATGTGGTTTCTTCACCAAATTAATGTATGGATTATTTGCCGCAAACCGAACATTTTAGTTTTAATGTTTGAAAACTTTTGATGTTTGCCATTAACTCAAATTTGAATTTGAATCGCTTTGAACTAACGCGGGATTAACAACAGTAATTGTGGTAATGTGGCATCATTAACAGGGTATTACTGTAGCTTAAATATTCGGGCGTCACAATTCTCCTCCACTACAAGAAATCTCGTCCCGAGATTTAAGAGGGGAAGGGAGGTGGAAGGGGTTTGGTTACGAAATTCTAATGAACGTCCTGAATCTTGGTTGCTCTTCTTGAAGCGCTCGATCCATTATGTTGATGTATTCATTTCTCTGCTTCAGGTCATGATGATTTAGTATGCATCCTTTCTTCAGGATCTTCATCGTACTTACGAAAGAATAAAGGGTGGTTATTCTGAAAGAACGGACCTCTGCAAGGTTGACTACCTGGTCGATAACATCGGGGAAGGTGGCAGAGAGTCACTCTAGAATTGAAACTTGAGAAAATACCGAGAGCTAAATAAGAAGGTATCCTGGGAAGTTTCGAGTGGGCAGGCAAACGTTCGATGCCTGAAATGGGGCGTGAAAGGGGTTCAAATCACGGGAATAAGTATTGTGTCTGATTCAAAAGTAGCTTACTAGGAAGATGACCCATGAATTACATACGAGATCAAGCATGAGGAATAACTTGGCAACATGGGTGTACAGGAGAGTCAGGTTTCGATCCTGTTGAACTATGGGTTATGGGCCCACCATGTGGGTTAAAAGTAGGAGGAGCGGTGACATCTTGCATGGTCATGATAGCAATGCATGTCAGAGGGTATCCTGTCGATTATGTCGGTAACAACGTCGGTACCTAGGGCGAGGGACGAAGAGAACCATTTTCCTGCTCGTTGAACGAGGCGGACCAATAGGCAAAGTTCTCGTCCATCGGTGGCTACCGAAATGTCATCAACAATAGTAACAGGGTCTAGCTGACAGAATTGTACACTGAGGTGTCTACATAAGCAGGAGAATATTACTGCTTAGATCATATAGATCACTACAAAGGTTAAACCAAACAATGGCAAGTAAAATATGATTATTAGTTTAAACAAAACAATGGAAAGGAAAATGTGTTTAAACACATATTTCAGGGGTATATCCTTCCCAAGGAAAAGTAGAGCATGATATCCATGACAGGATAGAAAGTAGAAACCATTTAGGTAAGGGGAGAGTAATTTGATGACAATACCCATACAACAGTGTTTTCAATAATTGATAAAGAAAAAATAGCATTGCGCTTTCAATGCTCTTGTTGATGTTTGAGTACCACAGTCATGCTTCGGGATAGCATTGACCTGGTTTTCAAGTAAAGGTCAAACCTTGGATACTCAAAGGATTCATCAGGAACAACTTATATAATAAGTCAATTTTCTCATGGAAGAATGGTTGCTAAGAAGGAAACGGTAACAATAGGTCCTCCGACCAGGTGTGCTAGGCATGACGTCACCTTACCGGGTGTTATAAAGACCAATGTTATGACTCTTGAAAAACGTTCCAACCATCATATCTGACCGAGATTCAAATCTGATTGGTGTCAGGATACCTCAGACTCAGGATGCCTGAGAAATAAAAGGTGCAACGCAATTGACGAGATGACATTATAAGATTCTCGGGCAATGAACTATGGAAGCAAGTTCTGAAACAAGAGTTCATCATTAAACCAAGGAGAGGATGAAGAGGTGGCTGATGGAGTTGGCGACAACTCATCGAGATTACTAAAAAGATTCATTCCGACAATTATGTGAACAAGGGGATAACATTTGTCAGATCAAGTGATATAATGATGTATGCTCGAGGAAAGCATACACAACCGATCATTGGTTGAAAAGTGCACCCGAAATATGGGCTTAGGTAGTACGATCAATGTTAGAATGGTGATTTGATATCCAATACAGAAAGAATGTAACTATCATTCATTAACTTACAAGCAATAGAGTTGCTAGAAGTTTTGACTTCACACATCATAGTTAAATGGCTGGTATCCCGGTTAGAAACAACACGGGGACTAAGATAAGAACGGAGATGGAGAGAAGTATTACTATATCAAGAATTCTTAAGAGGTGGTGAAATTCTGACGGCATTCTTGACATAAAAGATGGTAATACTCCAAGGTAAGAAGAACAATTGCTGGATAGGAAGGAACTTAAGGCATAACACAAAACAAGAACAAGTTTGTGTTGGTGGGAAGGCAATAAAGTGGTTGATGAGAATACAAATCATCGAGGGCAAGGATGGTATTTCTCATCACGAATTCAATTGATATCCTAGAAGACCTCAGAATATTGATGATGATCATGACACATTTGTCGAGAGGTTTCAAGAAGATGTAACCGATCGGCGATGACATCAAGTCAATGGAATGATGAAGCGAAAAGTTCTTGAAACCATGGGTACGACACAAACTCGAAATCAAGCTTGTTGTTCAAGGACAGTTGGTATGACGAGGAAGATCGACGTAAGATTAGCTCATCGTCGAAATTTTTGCTCCGGGAAGAAGGTCCAGGTAGCACAGTTAAATTCGGCACGACAAGGATATAGCCAAGCACGCTAGGAATGACGTGATCGAGTTCAAACTCGTAAGTCATGAAGGTTACCAAGATTTGTTTAATCGCGGTGTGGACTTCAGTCAGTTATTGGTGTCTTTGAGTGTTTAATAACTCAGAGCCCGTGAAAAATTGGAATCAGTGACAATGTAGCACTTGATGAAGAACTCATAAGAAGTATGTAGTTCCATGATAATCTCGAGATACCAGGGGGTAATACTCGATGACAGATCATAGGAGAAGTTGGACTAGGGTAATGCTCTGCAGAAGACAAGTGCTCAAACTTGCACGAGAAATGGAATCAAGGAGAAATATGGTCGGAACCATGTCCACAGATACAAGATGAACTTATAACAAGGGGATAATTATTTTAAGAGAAGCTTCCATGATAAGGTATACATCATTTCCATGGGCATGAACACAGGGTTCAAGGTCGACTCCCACTTGTTCAACGCATAACCTTTCATTCACCTCTCGTATTTTGAAAATGACATTAGTTGTTGAAAGTTTTACCTGGTACAATACCATATAAGTATGACCCATGAAATCTTCCGAGTTTGCATATATTAGGGAAGGCATTAGTTCAAACCATCGGGTATCTTAGGAACATATATCACAAACTTCAGGAGTAAATAACGCAAGCTCGAAAGTAGAGCGTGGTTGACAAGGCAGAGGATACAATTTACCAAAGGCATTATATACCCGTGGAAAGGCTCACAAGGTTATTGAATAGTAAGGACGATGCCGGATGAAATCCAACAATGGATCTGACGATCCACAACGGAGCTGATGTGAGTACCAGTACTCTACCAGAAGAAGAAAGAATGCAAGGGGGTCAGATGATAGAAACAACTGACTAACTCAAAGCTCAATTGCACAGGAATTATGATTCCAAGTCAAGGGATCAGAAGCAATGCTCCGAATAGGGATGAATAAGTTGAATAGTCTTAGAGGTACAATCGTCGGCAATTTGATTGGTCGAGAACCAACTCATGTTTAAAGTGGCGTCTGGGCCGGAAGGATGAATTCTAGGATCTGGTTGAGGATTGCGAGCATTCGCACTCATTTAATCAATGGGCTCAAAATGATAGTGGCAAGGGATGCCAATAAGATTACGAGACTTATGGGATTAACCTTAATGCAAGCAAACCAGAATTTCAAGATCAATAGGCTGTTTAGGATTTCCAGAAGATTGAATGGTATTTTTGAAGACTTTTGTGAAACATATGAACAACTGGGAATGAGCGGATACTCGATAAGTGCGAGGAATTATCCGTAGGGGTATCATGTGGCAAAGAACTGTAAGGTAGTAGCCACATAGTATTCTCGGTACAATAGAGAGAATTTTGGGGTATTGGGTAATAACAAGATCACTGGGAATGATTGTATGAATGGCACGTGTACGTGGTTATCCATATAGGTTAATCGATGGAAGTGAATTGCAAAAGTGATGGGCACAAGGCCTCGAGAGAACATCGAAGAGTATCTTCGGAATCTTCTGGGGGCACTAAGCAATCATCTGGAGTGAGGGGCTCTCCGGGAGGAAGTAGTTATGAGAACCTAGAGTCACAGTTAGTAAAAATCATTTAACCCAAATAGATGAGAGATCAGAGTCCTAGAGTATAGACAAGGAGTAAAAGATCCTAGTACCACCCAATGGCGACGTGGGACCGCAAGCCACACAGCCATGTTAGTAAAAGTTTTTTGGTGACTAGACTCAACTTCGGCCAAGGAGTTTGGAAGGGGGATTCGTACAGGCAGTCGACTCTGATACCAACTTGTGATGCCCCCGATTTGACCATATACTAATCTTACACGCAAACGTGTACGATCAAGATCAGGGACTCACGGGAAGATATCACAACACAACTCTACAAATAAAAATAAGTCATACAAGCATCATATTACAAGCCAGGGGCCTCGAGGGCTCGAATACAAGAGCTCGATCATAGAGGAGTCAGCAGAAGCAACAATATTTGAGTACAGACATAAGTTAAACAAGTTTGCCTTAAGAAGGCTAGCACAAACTGGATACATATCGAAAGAGGCGCAGGCCTCTTGCCTGGGATCCTCCTAAAATACTCCTGGCCATCGTCAGCGGCCTGCACGTAGTAGTAGGCACCTCCAGTGTAGTAGGAGTCGTTGTCGACGGTGGCGTCTGGCTCCTGGGCTCAATCGTCTGGTAGCAGCAATCGGGTATAGAAAGGGGAGAAAAGGGGGAGCAAAGCAACCGTGACTACTCATCCAAAGTACTCGCAAGCAAGGAGCTACACTACATATGTATGCATTGGTATCAAATGGAAAAGGGGTAGCATATGTGGACTGAACTGCAGAATGCCGAGTAAGAGGGGGATAGCTAGTCCTGTCGAAGACTATGCTTCTGGCCACCTCCATCTTGCAACATGTAGAAGAGAGTAGATGGTAAGTTCACCGAGTAACATCGCATAGCATAAACCTACCCGGCGATCCTCCCCTCGTCGCCCTGTGAGAGAGCGATCACCGGGTTGTATCTGGCACTTGAAAGGGTGTGTTTTATTAAGTATCAAGTTCTAGTTGTCATAAGGTCAAGGTACAACTCCAAGTCGTCCTGTTACCGAAGATCACGGCTATTCGAATAGATTAACTTCCCTACAGCGGTGCACCACATTTCCCAACACGCTCGATCCCCTTTGTTCGGACACAGTTGTCGGGGTCATGCTCGACCTCGGAAGATCAACACATCGCAGCCCTACCTAGGCACAACAGAGAAGTCAGCACGCCGGTCTAAATCCTATGGCGCAGGGGTCTGGGCCCATCGCCCATTGCACACCTGCATGTTGCGTACGCGGCCGGCGAGCAGACCTAGCCTCCCTTATACAAAGTAGGCATTCCAGTCCAACCCGGCGTGCGCCGCTCAGTCGCTGATGTCACGAAGGCTTCGGCTGATACCACGACGTCGAGTGCCCATAACTGTTCCCACGTAGTTGATTAGTGCGTATAGGCCAGTAGCCAGATTCAGATCAAATACCCAGATCTCGTTAAGCGTGTTATTTTGAAGTAACCACGAATGCCGACCAGGGCCAAGCCCACCTCTCTCCTAGGTGGTCTCTGCCTGCCCTGTCGCTCCGCCTCAAAGTAACAGTTGAGGGCCGTCGGGAACTCAGGCCCACCACTACCTGGATGGAGCCACCTGTCCTTTCAGCCCCCTCATCAGAATCACATGCGGGTACTCTATGAGCCAACCCAACTTTGGTCACCACCTGTATAGTATGTATGTATGTACCCGTGATCACCTCCCGAGTGATCACGGCCCGATAGTATAGCATGGCAGACGAACAAGAATGTAGGGCCATTGATGATAAACTAGTATCCTATACTAAGCATTTAGGATTGCAGGTAAGGTATCAACAATAGTATCAAGGATAGGCTATGCATCAGAATAGGATTAACAGAAAGCAGTAACATGCTACACTACTCCAATGCAAGCAGTAGAGAGAAGAATAGGCGATATATGGTGATCAAGGTGGGGCTTGCCTGGTTGCTCTGGTAAGAAGGGTTCGTCGTCGATGTAGTCGATCATAGGGGTACCGACAGCGGTATCGGGGTTTACTGGAAAGAACTAACAGAGGGGAACACAATAAATAATAGAGCAATCAAAGCATCACATGGCAATATGTGGTGCTAGAGGTGACCTAATGCAGTACTAGGTGCTACCGGCGAAGGGGGGGCATATCCGGGAAAGTATACCCGGTGTTTCGTGTTTTTGGACAGATGAACCGGAGGGGGAAAGTTGCGTGTTCGCTATGCTAGGGATGTGGGGCGGACGAATGGTTTGCGTATCCGGATTCGTCTCGTCGTTCTGAGCAACTTTCATATACAAAGTTTTTCCATCCGAGCTATCGTTTATTTTATATTAATTATCAAACCTTTAATTGAATTACTAATTTTTGGATTTAATTTAATTCGAAACTAAATTAATATTCAATTACTATGGGTACACAGAAGTGTACCCAGCAAATGCAACAGAGAGGCTAACTGGTGGGTCCAGTCAGCTGAGTCAGCCGCTGACAAGTCAGCCTTATTCACTAGAATAGTGGAGTGGTCCCACCTGTCATTGTCTCAACCATTTTAATCAGTGGTTAAATTTAACCCAGGGCTAAATACAGGGAATGCCCCACATGTCAGGGAGTAATTAGGTTAGTTAATTAGCTAGTTTAATTAAGTTGTCGTTAATTAGGAGGTGGGTCCCAACAGTTAGTGGCACTGGACGTCATTAGCGGTTGGGTTAAGCGGACACGTCAGCGGCACCGACGTTTGGCCGCCGGCGACGAAAACACGGCGGAGACGCACGGGATGTCGTCGAAAATCGGCAACAGGCCACCAAAACGGGCGCCGCTGGTCGCGTTCGAACGCGCTTGAAGTCCCGCGTCCAACGGTGCTATGGGTGGGAGCGAGGGAGGTCCCAAGCAACGCCGGCGACGGGCAAAGGCGATGGCTAGAGCTCGGTGAGCTTGGTTTCAAGGTTGCAGTGTATGGCGAGGCGACCCAAGGGCATCAGATGGTTCTTGGGGGGCTCAGGAACACGAGGCAAAGCTCGGTCGCGAGTCCTGCGAGCCGTGGCCACAACGGAGAGTCAAACGGCGGCGACGAGTTCTTGGACGTGGTAGCGGTGGTAGCTAGTGGGGGAGCCAGAGCTCAAGGGAAGAGGGGAGGATGTGGGGGCTCACAGAGGGCCGACAGGGGGCTCAGGCGAGCCAGGGGGTGCCGGAGTCGAGGGGATCGACGGCGAGGTAGCGGCGGCGTCCGACGAAGGGGATCGAGGGAGATGGCGTCGAGGCGGCTCGCCGGCTCCAACCAGTGGCTCAGGCGATGGAGGAAATGACGACGGTTCTCCTGGACAGCAGCTCGGGCGCCGGGGAGTTCGGTGGCCACGAGGGCGCGAGTGGACGCCGGCGATGGCACTCAGGTGAGAGGGGAGAAGCGGAACCGGGGCAACAGGGGGAGAGTGGTGGGGGGAGGGGGAAGTGGATCTGGGGCTAGGGTTAGCCAGGGGTGGACAGCGCCCTTATCCGCCCGTGCAGCTGCAGCGACATGGACGGTGAGCCGGTCGGGCAACGACCGCGGGCGCGGACGCTCGGTCGCACGCACAGTGGATGAAGATGACTCGGGAGCGGGAGCTGGGCCGCTGGGTGTGCGGCCAGCTGGGCCGTGGCCCAATTGGGTCGTGAGTTATTGTTTTGTCTTTTCTTTTTATTTTTCAATTTCTTTTCTGTTTATTTAATCTTTCAAATTGTTTTAGTTTTTTTAAATCATATAGTTAGCACCTAAATTAGTAATAGTAGTTATACCACTGCCTCAATTATTTTTGTAGTTATAAAAAAGTGGTTTTCAATAATTTTATCATTTAAGAGATGTTTAAATAATTGTTCCAGCTATTGTTTTACTTATCTTAGAGCATTTAATTATTTTATAAAATGTTGTTTCTTCACCAAATTAATGTATGGATTATTTGCCGCAAACCGAACATTTTAGTTTTAATGTTTGAAAGTTTTTGATGTTTGCCATTAACTCAAATTTGAATTTGAATCGCTTTGAACTAACATGGGATTAACAACAGTAATTGTGGTGACGTGGCATCATTAGTAGGGTATTATTGTAGCTTAAATATCCGGGCGTCACAATCCCCAATCAGTCTCCCTTCTTGCCGTCTTTGCTTTCGTCTGTGAGGCCATGGTGGGCATTTCCCCTTCTGTGGCCCTATTGCGCCATTTCTTCTCGCTGCACCTGACCGATCCTCGACAATGCTCGGGATGCCTGAGCTTCCAACCCGTGGCCGCGATGGCAGGCTCGGGGATTGACTTTGAGCTCCCACCATCTGCGAGCAAGTTTTGTACATGGTGGGTCTTCGTGGACGTTGGTGTGCTCAGCCCCTGCCCTCGCCCCCTTTGGCGCCCGCCGTTCCCAGCTCCGACTGGGGCTATGAGAAGCTCACGGACCCCCGCCTTGCCTTTGTCTGGCTCCGATTGAAGAAGCTGAAAGATCTCGGCGTGACTGCGCCCATGGTGATGAAGGAGTTCCTCCGGCACCGCGTCGCCGTCCTCCAACGCCATTCTTGGCCGATGTGTGCCTTATCCGGTGGCCAGGATCGCATGAGGCTTCAGGAAGCGGGGCTTCTGCTCGAGGCATGAAGAACGGTGCTCGAGATCTTGACGGGTGACCCCTCGCCAGTTGACATGCCGCGGGAGGGCTGTCTTCTGTACTGCTGCTCGAACAGGGTGGAGTTCACGGGGCAGATGCCCCCCTTCGATGAATGGGGGCTGCGTCCAGTTGGCCTTGAAGGGCCCCATGAGAACCCCATCTCCGTGGTTCCCCTCCCTGCCGCCAGCGCCGAACTTACCCCAAGAGTGGATGTAGGGGAGCGAGCTCCGCTGGTGGCCGGAGGCATGGGCGCTGAGGCGTCGGCACCACTCGAGACTCCCGAGGTGCCATTCCCGGGAGCCCGCGACTCTTGCCTTGGGGCGACAGCTGAGGGGGCGACACAATCCGCTGCTCCTGAGGCCGAAGCTTCCGAGGTCTCAGCGGGCCATCATGAGGCGGTGCCTGAGGGCTCTCCTCAGCCCAACACTCCCAAGGTCGTCTCCTCGGGAGCCTCACCAACTATGCCCCGTGCTGGTTGCCGCGTCCAATGCTTCGGCCGGCTCCATCTGGATTTCTGTGCGCTCCGCAAGAGGAAAGGGTCCCCAAGATGCAGCAGTGATGCCTTTCGGCCGTTGAAGCAGAGGAAGTATATCGCCATAGACGAGTGAGTACCTTATCTTTGTGATTTCTCGAGTGCTGCTTCCCCTCCTGACAGTGGCTCCTTAGGGTCCCTTCTACTAACGCCGCGAAGTCTTCGGGGAAGCATCCTCCTCCTGCCTCGAATCCCCCGCCGGCCTTGAGCGCCCCAAGCCAGCATGCCGCACCTGGCGCCAGGTCAACTGGAGAGGCAAACGCGCTAGCTTGGCGCCTTGAGCCCGCGCCTTTGCCGTATCTCCTTTGTGGACTCGCCTGGGGCGCGGCAAGTGTGCCAAGGGCTCCTTCTTTGGTTATGGACGGCGGCTGGATGACTTTGATCCTAGCTTCTTCTTCGAGCAGCGGGCCTCAAGCCATCCGGGCCCCTGCTGAAGCCTGGCCGGCGACCCGGGAGGCGCCAACCCCCAGCCCCCTGCTGAAGGGGCGTGAGCCGCTTCGGATCCCGCCGGCCACCCCCGCTGCGGGGGACGGACCCTGTTGTGCACTTAAGCTTGCGTATGAGCGGAGTGTCGTCCACTACGAGCTCTTTGAGGTGGCAATGGGCGCAATGAGCCAACTCGACGGAGAACTCGCGGGCGTCGACGCTCGTCTTGAAGCCAAAGGCCTCCGGCTGGTGGAGGAGTGGCATCGACTGAAGGTGGCTATCAACCTCGGGCGCCTCTAGCACGAGCATGCCAACGCGAAGGCCGAGGCATCCCTGGCAACCTCGCGAGAGGCCAGCGCCCAGGCCTTGGAGGAGGCCAGGGAGGCGGAGGAGCGCAGGCAGGAGCTCCAGGCCTTGAACGCCTCCCTGGAGTAGCAGGTGGAGGCACGCAGAGTTGCCCTAGCGTCAATGAAGAGTGCCCCGTCCGACGAGGAGGAGATCTTGAGGCGCGAGGAAGCACTGTTGCTGGAGGCCACGGAGCATAGCCTTGAGCTCGAGCGGTTGGAGATGAGGGAGCGCCAAGTCGCCCAAGCAGAGGATGCTGTCGGCGCGCGCGAGGCCAGGGCCGAGGAGGAGGTCGACCGCAGGGTGGCCGAGGCTCGCGCGGATCTTGCCGGCAGGTACGACCTGAAGCTGAAGCTCATGGAAGCCGAAGGTGTGGGCAGGACCACTGCCCTTAGGTCAGGGCTGGCTGAGGCGGAATAGTGCGAGAAAGCCGCCGCAGCTGCCCTGATCTCGGTGCAAGCCGAGCTGGCTTCTGCCCGTTCCGAGCTGCTCTCTCTTCAACAGCGAGTTGTTAGTGCCGAGTCCTTCACGTAGCAAAGCAGGGAGGAGGCACTTCGCCGGCAGACGCTGTTGCGCGAGCGTGCTCCCATGCTTCGGGACCTCAGGACAAAGGCCATCCGGGCACTTGGTACCATCTGCGATTAGCACGCCCCTCATCCCCATGCCAAGGATTATGCCAGCCATCTTCGCTTCTTCACTGATGTTGTGACGCGCCTGGAGAGCCGTGCTGAGAGGGCTCGTGAGCTTGTGCACGAAAAGAGCCAAGGCCTTCTCGAGCGCGCATTCTCCCGCATCTTCAGCCATCTCCTGAACACCAATCCTGACTTTGATTTTGCTGCCGCCATTTCCCAAGTGCCCGCGGTCGTCTGGGGCAACCTCGCACACTTGGTGGACGACAATGTGGACGCTCTGGTTAGGGCCTTCGCTTCTGATGACGATGTGGTGGTGGTCGCGACGGACGAGGGCGACGTGGTTGATGGTAGTGTGGCTAATGGCAGTGTGGTCGATGGCGGTGTGGCTGATGGCAGTGGAGATAGTGACAACGACGATGCCAGTAGCCTGTCCGGGAGTGATTCGGGGGACGAGGTGAGTGATATGTCCGGCTGAGCCCTCGCTCCTGTATTTTGAACCTGCACGCAAAATCTTGGGTACGGCCCCTCATGATGTAAGAGCGTTTTGAAGAGGGGAAGCCCCTCATGTAAATAGACTACCACTTCATTCCTTAGGCTAGGCTTAAAGCGTGCTTTTGGGTGCTCGCGACTACCCTTGCGGGCTTGATGCCGTAACTTACTTTGCTTTAGCCGGGCTTCAAAATGGTTCGGCGATTGTGGACGTGCATTCCTTCTGAGAGGAGCCCCTCATGAGCTCACGAGGTTTTGGTTTCCTGAGAGGTCCGCTAGTCCACCCGAGAGGGCCTCGCGAGAAGCGAGCGCCAGTAATGGCAAGATGCGCGTGTAGTGCGTGTGCGCCGCTGCCAGCCCCCGCTCGCGAGGTTTTCGGAAGGGGGGAAGATAGCGGTCATAAATCTCGAACAAAACACGAATCCAGAAACTCATGAAATCAATGCAAACAAGAAAGGATGCCCCCCGCGATTGCTAATGAAAATACAACTTCAAATTCAAGATCAAAAGCTGCAAGTCTGAGCTACAGAAAAGAGGTCGAAAGCAAATGGCCGCGTCCGACACTTAGCTAGTATTCTTGTCTTTGAGTCTTTGAGTCTTCTCACCAGCGCAGAGCTAAGTGCTTTCATAGGCCGTGAGCATAGTCATTGGGGGATGGTGTCGACGGCCAGCATGGAGCATGGTGCTTCCACCAGGACGTGGGCGGGAGCTCCAGAGGCCCGAGGGCGGCACTCCGGAGACTCCGGGGCATGTACAACCCCACTCATTATTACGTGAGAGTGTCACGAGCGGAGACCTTCACAGGCGTGAGCCTTGCTTCATATCGCCAGGCGAGGGCCCCACCTTGCACCGCCCTCGACCACCGTTGGGGCGTCCGGAAACCAGGACGATGCCAAGGGGCAAAGGGGATGCTAGCGGCACCCTCGACGACCACGGGCCCTTTGCCGGGGGAAGGCTCGCCAATGCCTCCCCGACAGAGGACCTACCTCTGGGTGACGCCTTACTCCACATGATGCAGGGAGGGGCCTTGCTCCTGGCCCCTCCCCGCAGCCCCCAAGGCGCTTCCCCTGTGGAAGGGGGGCCGCCATGCTGGGGCCGTCGTCCACCGCCGTGACCTGATTCACTTGCGACCCATGGTTAGCGTAAGCCTGCTCCTGAGAGATCAGCGGTACCCTGTAGCTGTTGTCGGCGAGGCTCCCGGGTGGCTCCTAGAAGGCTTCAGCTTCCAGCGTCTCCTCTTCCCAGCCCGACTCAAGGAATGAACTGGGGTCATCTTCCGGTGCGTACTCCTGGTCCATCACGCGGGGCACATAGGCCTCCGGGGCCGTCACCTCGGAAACCTCGCCGAGGTGCCCCACGCTCCATGCAGCTTGGCTCGACGCGCCAGGATGGTAGGGCGGCATCCCACCGGGACCGTGGGTGGTGATGCTTACGCCTGCGCCCATTGGGGGAGGCACATGTGTGGTTGGGTGCCCAGGGCCGCTGGTTGTGCTAATGCCAACGAAACCTCCTGGAGCACCCAGGGGCGCGCGGGCACGATGAGGCCCACCGTGCGATCCGGCCGCAGCCCCAGGCGTAAGCAAGGAGCAAAAAGGCGGTGCACCCCTGGCTGCGGTGTCCAACAGCTCGGCAACACGCTCCAGCAATGCATCCCGGCCGCTGTCCATCAGTTGGCATCGCAGCAGCTCCCGCACCACTATGAGCTGACACGTCTCCAACGTATCTATAATTTTTGATTGCTCCATGCTATATTACCTACTGTTTTGGACTATATTGGGCTTTCTTTTCCACTTCTATATTATTTTTGGGACTAACCTATTAACCGGAGGCCCAGCCCAGAATTGCTGTTTTTTGCCTATTTCAGTGTTTCGGAGAAACAGAATATCAAACGGAGTCCAAACGGAATGAGACCTTTGGGAACGCGATTTTCTCATCAGATAAGACCCAGGAGACTTTGACCCTCCATCAACAAAGCCACGAGGCGGTCATGAGGGTGGAGGGCGCGCCCCCTGCCTCGTGGGCCCCTCGAAGCTCCACCAACGTACTTTTTCCTCCTATATATACCTACGTACCCCCAAACGATCAGATACAGAGCCAAAGACCTAATTCCATCGCCGCAACTTTCTGTATCCACGAGATCCCATCTTGGGGCCTGTTCCGGAGCTCCGCCGGAGGGGGCATCGATCACGGAGGGCTTCTACATCATCATCCAAGCCCCTCTGATGAAGTGTGAGTAGTTTACTTCAGACCTACGGGTCCATAGTTAGTAGCTAGATGGCTTCTTCTCTCTTTTTGGATCTCAATACAATGTTCTCCCCCTCTCTCGTGGAGATCTATTCGATGTAATCTTCTTTTTGCGGTGTGTTTGTTGAGACCGATGAATTGTGGGTTTATGATCCAGTCTATCTATGAATAATATTTGAATCTTCTCTGAATTCTTTTATGTATGATTGGTTATCTTTGCAAGTCTCTTCGAATTATCAGTTTGGTTTGGCCTACTAGATTGGTTTTTCTTGCCATGGGAGAAGTGCTTAGCTTTGGGTTCGATCTTGCGGTGTCCTTTCCCAGTGACAGAAGGGGCAGCAAGGCACGTATTGTATTGTTGCCATCGAGGATAACAAGATGGGTTTTTTATCATATTGCATGAAACTATCCCTCTACATCATGTCATCTTGCTTAAGGCGTTACTCTGTTTTTAACTTAATAGTCTAGATGCATGCTGGATAGCGGTCGATGAGTGGAGTAATAGTAGTAGATGCAGGCAGGAGTCGGTCTACTTGTCTCGGACGTGATGCCTATATACATGATCATACCTAGATATTCTCATAAATATGCTCAATTCTATCAATTGCTCAACAGTAATTTGTTCACCCACCGTAGAATACTTATGCTCTTGAGAGAAGCCACTAGTGAAACCTATGGCCCCCGGGTCTCTTTCTCATCATATCAATCTCCATCACTTTATTATTGCTTTGCTTTTTTACTTTGCCTTTTACTTTTCACTTTGCATCTCTATACCAAAAATACCAAAAATATTATTTATCATCTCTATCAGATCTCACTTTCATAAGTGACCGTGAAGGGATTGACAACCCCTAAGCGCGTTGGTTGCGTTGAGCTATTGTTTTTGTGTAGGTACGAGGGACTCGCGCGTAGCCTCCTACTGGATTAATACCTTGGTTCTCAAAAACTGAGGTAAATACTTACACTACTTTGCTGCATCATCCTCTCTTCTTCGGGGAAATCCAACGCAGTGCTCAAGAGGTAGCAAGAACAATTTCTGGCGCCGTTGCCGGGGAGTCTGCGCAAAAGTCAACATACCAAGTACCCATCACAATCCCTATCTCCCGCATTACATTATTTGCCATTTTCCTCTCGTTTTCCTCTCCCCCACTTCACCCTTGCCATTTTATTCGCCCTCTCTCTCTATCCTCCCTCTCTATTTGCCTCTTTTGCCTGTTTGCTTTTTGTTTGCTTGTGTGTTGGATTGCTTGTTTGTCGCGATGGCTCAAGATAATACCAAATTGTGTGACTTCACCAATACCAACAATAATGATTTCCTTAGCACTCCAATTGCTCCTCTTACCAATGCTGAATCTTGTGAAATTAATGCTGCTTTACTGAATCTTGTCATGAAAGATCCGTTCTCCGGCCTTCCTAGTGAAGATGCCGCTACCCATGTGAATAGCTTCGTTGATTTGTGTGACATGCAAAAGAAGAAAGATGTCAATAATGACATTGTTAAATTGAAGCTATTTCCTTTTTCGCTTAGAGATCGTGCTAAAGCTTGGTTTTCATCTTTGCCTAAAAATAGTATTGATTCATGGAACAAGTGCAAAATGCTTTTATCTCTAAGTATTTTCCTCCCGCTAAGATCATCTCTCTTAGAAACGATATTATGAATTTTAAGCAACTTGATCATGAACATGTTGCACAAGCTTGGGAGAGAATGAAATTAATGATACGTAATTGCCCTACTCATGGTTTGAATTTGTGGATGATTATACAAAATTTTATGCCGGATTGAATTTTGCTTCTAGAAATCTTTTAGATTCGGCCGCGGGAGGCACTTTTATGGAAATCACTTTAGGAGATGCTACTAAACTCCTAGATAATATTATGGTTAATTATTCTCAATGGCACACTGAAAGATCCACTAATAAAAAAGTGCATGCGATAGAAGAAATTAATGTTTTGAGTGGAAAGATGGATGAACTTATGAAATTATTTGCTACTAAGAGTGTTTCATCTGATCCTAATGATATGCCTTGATTGAGAATAATAATGAATCTATGGATGTGAATTTTTTTGGTAGGAATATTTTTGGTAACAACGCGTATAGAGGAAATTTCAACTCTAGGCCTTATCCTAGTAATCCCTCTAATAATTATGGTAATTCCTACAACAATTCTTATGGAAATTATAATAAGATGCCCTCTGATTTTGAATCTAATATTAAAGAATTTATTTCTTTGCAAAAGAATTTTAATGCTATGATTGAAGAAAAATTGCTTAAGATTGATGATTTGGCTAGGAACGTTGATAGAATTTCTCTTGATGTTGATTCTTTAAAGCTTAGATCTATTCCTCCTAAGCATGATATCAATGAGTCTCTCAAAGCCATGAGAATTTCCATTGATGAGTGCAAGGAAAGAACCGCTAGGACGCGTGCTATGAAAGATGCCTTTATTAAAGCGTGTTCTTCCAATTCCTATGAAAATAAAGATGAAGATCTAAAAGTTATTGATGTGTCCCCTATTAAATCTTTGTTTTGCAATATTAATCTTGATAATGATGGGACTGAATATGATCCACCTTTACCTAGAAGGCGTTCTAAAAATTTGGAGTATTTAGATCTTGATGGTGAAATTGATAAAAGTGGGATTAAAAGAAATAAAACCCTAGATGATGCTAAACCCACTATATTGGATTTCAAGGAATTTAATTATGAAAATTGCTCTTTAATTGATTGTATTTCCTTGTTGCAATCCGTGCTAAATTCTCCTCATGCTTATAGTCAAAATAAAGCCTTTACCGAGCATATCGTTGATGCCTTGATGCAATCTTATGAAGAAAAACTTGAGTTGAAAGTTTCTATCCCTAGAAAACTTTATGATGAGTGGGAACCTACTATTAAAATTAAAATTAAAGATTATGAGTTTTATGCTTTGTGTGATTTGGGTGCTAGTGTCTCTACTATTCCCAAAACTTTGTGTGATTTGCTAGATTTCCGTGATTTTGATGATTGCTCTCTAAACTTGCATCTTGCGGATTCCACTATTAAGAAACCTATGGGAAGAATTAATGATGTTCTTATTGTTGCAAATAGGAATTATGTGCCCGTAGATTTTATCGTTCTTGATATAGATTGCAATCCTTCTTGCCCTATTATTCCCGGTAGACCTTTCCTTAGAACGGTTGGTGCAATTATTGATATGAAGGAAGGGAATATTAGATTTCAATTTCCATTAAAAAAGGGCATGGAACACTTACCTAGAAAGAAAATAAAATTACCATATGAATCTATCATGAGAGCCACTTATGGATTGCCTACCAAAGATGGCAATACCTAGATCTATTCTTGCTTGTTATGCCTAGCTAGGGGCGTTAAACGATAGCGCTTGTTGGGAGGCAACCCAATTTTATTTTTATTCCTTGCTTTTTGCTCCTGTTTAGTAATAAATAAATTATTTAGCCTCTGTTTTGTTTGTGTGTTTTTTGTGTTTAATTAGTGTTTGTGCCAAGTAGAACCGTTGGGAAGACTTGGGGAAAGTCTTGTTGAACTTGCTGTAAAAATCAGAAACTTTAGTGCTCACGAGAACTGCTGTCATTTCTATTTGGAGAGTGATATTTAGTTAATTATTTTTGAATATGATTAATAGATAAATTCCTCACGTCCATCAATTTATTTTAGAATTTTTGGGGTTCCAGATCTTGAGCTAGC
This sequence comes from Triticum aestivum, assembly GCF_018294505.1. Classification (NCBI taxonomy): domain Eukaryota; kingdom Viridiplantae; phylum Streptophyta; class Magnoliopsida; order Poales; family Poaceae; genus Triticum; species Triticum aestivum. The sequence goes on from NC_057806.1 coordinate 245,903,680, forward strand.
TACAGATTACTACAGACTGTTCTGTTTTTGACAGATTCTGTTTTTCGTGTGTTTTTTGCTTATTTTGATGAATCTATGGCTAGTAAAATAGTTTATAAACCATAGAGAAGTTGGAATACAGTAGGTTTAACACCAATATAAATAAAGAATGAGTTCATTACAGTACCTTGAAGTGGTCTTTTGTTTTATTTCGCTAACGGAGCTCACGAGATTTTCTACTTTAAGTTTTGTGTTGTGAAGTTTTCAAGTTTTGGTTAAGATTTGATGGATTATGGCAAGAGCCTAAGCTGGGGATTCCCATGGCACCCCCAAGATAATCCAAGTACACCAAAAAGTCAAAGCTTGGGGATGCCCCGGAAGGCATCCCCTCTTTCGTCTACTTCTATCGGTAACTTTACTTGGAGCTATATTTTTATTCACCACATGATATGTGTTTTGCTTGGAGCGTATTTTATGATTTGAGTCTTTTCTTGTTAGTCTACCACAATCATCCTTGCTGTACACACCTTTTGAGAGAGCCATACATAATTTGGATTTTGATAGAATACTCTATGTGCTTCACTTATATCTTTTGAGTTTTATAGTTTTCCTCTAGTGCTTCACTTATATCTTTTAGAGCACGGTGGTGGATTTGTTTTATAGAAACTATTTATCTCTCATGCTTCACTTAGATTATTTTGAGAGTCTTAATAGCATGGTAATTTGCTTAATAATAATATGCTTGGTATTCAAGATTTGCAAAACTTTCTTTTGAGTGCGTTGAATACTAAGAAAAAAATTGATGCTTGATAACTGTTTTGAGATATGAGGATGGTGATATTAGAGTCATGCTAGTTGAGTAGTTGTGAATTTGAGAAATGCTTGTGTTAAAGTTTGTGATTCCCGTAGCATGCACATATGGTGAACCGTTATGTGAAGAAGTCGGAGCATGATTTATTTATTGATTGTCTTCCTTATGAGTGGCGGTCGGGGACGAGCGATGGTCTTTTCCTACCAATCTATCCCCCTAGGAGCATGCGCGTAATACTTTGCTTTGATAACTTCTAGATTTTTGCAATAAGTATATGAGTTCTTTTTGACTAATGTTGAGTCCATGGATTATACGCACTTTCCTTCCTTCCACCATTGCTAGCCTCTCTAATACCGCACACTTTTCGCCGGTATCATATACCCACCAAATACCTTCCTCAAAACAACCACCATACCTACTTATCATGGCATTTCCATAGCCATTCCGAGATATATTGCCATGCAACTTTCCACCGTTCCATTCATTATGACACGCTCCATCATTGTCATATTGCTAGCATGATCATGTAGTTGACATCGTATTTGTGGCAAAGCCGCCATTCATAATTCTTTCATACATGTCACTCTTGATTCATTGCATATCCCGGTACACCGCCGGAGGCATTCATATAGAGTCATATTTTGTTCTAAGTATTGAGTTGTAATTGTTGAGTTGTAAGAAAAATAAAAAGTGTGATGATCATCATTTTTAGAGCATTGTCCCAAGTGAGGAAAGGGTGATGGAGACTATGATTCCCCACAAGTTGGGATGAGACTCCGGACGAAAAAAAGAGGCCAAAAAAAGAGAAGGCCCAAACAAAAAAATGAGAGAAAAAGAGAGAAGGGACAATGTTACTATCCTTTTACCACACTTGTGCTTCAAAGTAGCACCATGATCTTCATGATAGAGAGTCTCTCATTCCGTCACTTTCATATACTAGTGGGAATTTTTCATTATAGAACTTGGCTTGTATATTCCAATGATGGGCTTCCTCAAAATGCCCTAGGTCTTCGTGAGCAAGCGAGTTGGATGCACACCCACTTAGTTTCTTTTGTTGAGCTTTCATATACTTATAGCTCTAGTGCATACGTTGCATGGCAATCCCTACTCACTCACATTGATATCTATTGATGGGCATCTCCATAGCTCGTTGATACGCCTAGTTGATGTGAGACTATCTTCCCCTCTTTTTGTCTTCTCCACAACCACCATTCTATTCCATATATAGTGCTATATCCATGGCTCACGCTCATGTATTGCGTGAAGATCGAAAACGTTTTGAAAATGTCAAAAGTATGAAAAAATTGCTTGGCTTGTCATCGGGGTTGTGCATGAGTTAAATACTTTGTGTGGTGAAGATAGAGCATAGCCAGACTATATGATTTTGTAGGGATAACTTTCTTTAGCCATGTTATTTTGAGAAGACATAATTGCTTTGTTAGTATGCTTGAAGTATTATTATTTTCATGTCAATATTAAACTTTTGTCTTGAATCTTTCGGATCTAAATATTCATACCACAATTAAGAAGAATTACATTAAAATTATGCCAAGTAGCACTCCGCATCAAAAATTCTGTTTTTACCATTTACCTACTCGAGGACGAGCAGGAATTAAGCTTGGGGATGCTTGATACGTATCCAACGTATCTATAATTTTTGATTGCTCCATGCTATATTATCTACTGTTTTGAACATTATTGGGATTTATTATCCACTTTTATATTATTTTTGGGACTAACCTATTAACCGGAGGCCCAGCCCAGAATTGTTGTTTTTTGCCTGTTTTAGGGTTTCGAAGAAAAGGAATATCAAACGGAGTCCAAACGGAATGAAACCTTCGGGAACGTGATTTTCTCAACAAACAAGACCCGGGAGACTTGGACCCTACGTCAAGACACAAAAGAGGAGGCCACGAGGTAGGGGGCGCGCCTACCCCCCAGGCGTGCCCTCCACCCTTGTGGGCCCCCTATTGGTCCACCGACGTACTCCTTCCTCCTATATATACCTATGTACCCCCAAACGATCAGATACAGAGCCAAAAACCTAATTCCACCGCCGCAGCTTTCTGTACCCACGAGATCCCATCTTGGGGCCTGTTCCGGAGCTCCGTCGGAGGGGGCATCGATCACGGAGGGCTTCTACATCATCATCCAAGCTCCTTCGAGGAAGTGTGAGTAGTTTACTTCAGACCTACGGGTCCATAGTTAGTAGCTAGATGGCTTCTTCTCTCTTTTTGGATCTCAATACAATGTTCTCCCCCTCTCTCGTGGAGATCTATTCGATGTAATCTTCTTTTTGTGGTGTGTTTGTTGAGACCGATGAATTGTGAGTTTATGATCTAGTCTATCTATGAATAATATTTCAATCTTCTCTGAATTCTTTTATGTATGATTGGTTATCTTTGCAAGTCTCTTCGAATTATCAGTTTGGTTTGGCCTACTAGATTGGTTTTTCTTGCCATGGGAGAAGTGCTTAGTTTTGGGTTCGATCTTGTGGTGTCCTTTCCGAGTGACAGAAGGGGCAGCAAGGCACGTATTGTATTGTTGCCATCAAGGATAACAAGATGGTTTTTTTATCATATTGCATGAAACTATCCCTCTACATCATGTCATCTTGCTTAAGGCGTTACTCTATTTTTAACTTAATACTCTAGATGCATGATGGATAGCGGTCGATGAGTGGAGTAATAGTAGTAGATGCAGGCAGGAATCGGTCTACTTGTCTCAGACGTGATGCCTATATACATGATCATACCTAGATATTCTCATAACTATGCTCAATTTTATCAATTGCTCAACAGTAATTTGTTCACCCACCGTAGAATACTTATGCTCTTGAGAGAAATATTATTTATCATCTCTATCAGATCTCACTTTCATAAGTGACCGTGAAGGGATTGACAACACCTAAGCGCGTTGGTTGCGTTGAGCTATTGTTTTTGTGTAGGTACGAGGGACTCGCGCGTAGCCTCCTACTAGATTGATACCTTGGTTCTCAAAAACTAAGGGAAATACTTACGCTACTTTGCTGCATCATCCTCTCGTCTTCGGGGAAATCCAACGCAGTGCTCAAGAGGTAGCATGAGCGCGGCCCTCATGCTCGCTTGTTCCCGTCGGGAGTGTGGCGCCATTGCCGCAGCGTAGCTTGAGGCCTTCGCTGCGGCCCGTGCACACCGCGGGGTAAGGGCGGAAGGCGTCGGACCACGCCGCCCGTGCCCCGCGGTGTTCGGCGGTGCGCCTGCCACCTGGATCCCGGAGTTGAGGTCTTCTTGGGAGGACGACGCCACCCGGGCTGACCAGGCTGCCAAGTGATCGGCGTCAGCCCTCGGGTCGCCGGACATCGGCGCTGCAGAGTGTTGGCGGGTCTTCTGATGGAAGAGAGGCTTCGGCGCACCCCTACCTGGCACGCCAAATGTTGGATTTCGGGTTCTGGCAAAACCCTTGAGAACACTGGGGTGCGCAAGAAGATCTCTCCTCCCCCAAGCTCTCACCCTCACCACAATCTCAAGGCTTGGCGCGTCAAACTCGCAGAACGATGGGACACAAGATTTATACTGGTTCAGGCCACCGATGTGGTGTAATACCCTACTCCAGTGTGGTTTGGTGTATTGCCTCTTGGGATGAGGATGAACAGTTACAAGGGAAGAACATCCTCCTGAGGAGAGGTGCTCTTGTGCTTGGTGAGTTTGTGTTGTTGCCTCGGTGAAGTGGATCCGGTCCATGATGAGATCTGCTTTCTCTATGGTGGTGGCTAGTCCTATATATAGAGGCCCGGGTCCTCTTCCCAAATATTAGGCGGGAAGGGATCCCACAACGGCCAATTTGAAGGGGGAAAACTAGTACAAGCTATCCTGACAAAAGATGGTCTTTGCCTGCCAAAGGCTCTGGTGATGACGCCATCATGGGCTCCACGGTGACCTCCGTCCTGCTGGTCCTAGTCTCATTGCACCGATATGGAAACCTTTGCCTGCTGGCTCAGGACTCCTCGCCTATGCTTGCCTCCTTAGCACCAAAGAGGAAATGAGGACACTATGCACGCTGGAGCTCGCCTGGTGCCCGCCTGGCCTTGGTCGTCATGGCTTGCGTCACAGGAACCTCGCGAGGCACCCCTTGCCTTGATCTCTCTGCCCCTCGTGAGCCAGCGTGGTGAGGCCACCCCCGAGGAGGTCTTGCATCATCCTCCTCACGAGGCTTGTCCCCTCGCGAGGGTCTTGAGTGTTTCGCCGGTGAAGATGGGCCGTACAGGGGCGCTGGTGGAGCCATGCTACGGGCCGTAGGCAGGCAAGTCTAGGGACCACCGTTCCCAGGACGCCGACAGTTCTGGATGTGCAGAAAATGGCGTCTTACTCATTTCCCCCACCAGACAAGCTTCGGATGTATCAAATGATTCAAAATCAAAAGATGTCAACACTCCATATGTATGAAGTTTTTGCATACGTTTCTTTCCGATATGACCAAGACGACAGTGCCACAAGTATGTGGTATTATCAGTCTTCTTGAGACATTTAGCATTAATGTTATAAACAACTTTTTCGTGTTCAAGATCTAATATGAATAATCCACCAATCATGGGTGCAAATCCATAAAATATATCCTTATAATATACTAAACAACCATTGTTCTCTGAATTATAAGAATAATCATCATTTATCAAACATGATCGACAGATAATGTTCTTACATAACTTTGGAACACAATAACAATTACTTAGTTCTAAAACCAATCCTGAAGGTAATTTCAAAGACATGACACCGACAGCTTGAGCAGTGATCCCATCATCATTCCGACACACATCACAACTTGATTTCTTCTTAGCTTCTGAACATTCCGCAGTCCCTGCATCGTGTTGCAAATGTTAGCAACAAATCAAGTATTAAATGCCCAAGACTTGGAATTTTGGGTGAGTAGAATGTCAATAACATTAACTTGTATAACTTTTATACCTTCACCAGAAGATGAGTTCTTCTTATCCGCCAGATACTTCAAGCAATTTCTCTTCGAGTGTCCTTTTTCTTTGTAGTAAAAACACATAGTCTCATGAGAAGTTCCACCCTTGTTTCTCTTGGTGTTGTGTTTCTTTTTGAAACTTTATGTCTTGTTCACCATCAACTTTTGTTGTTTCTTCAACCCAATCTCATGGTTCTTACAATATTGAAAGCATTCTAAGACGCTGGAATCATTCTTGCGAGACATAAACACATTGATGACATCTTGAGACGCTCCAGGCGCCGGACAGTCACCAAGTGATTAATCCAGTACATGTTCTTTCTTAGCACTCCCGAGAACATATCTTAGAGTGTGGATCTAATCCTCATAGTTCTTACCATCTTACCATTTGTAGTCAACTTTTCTTTCTCAAACAAAGGTGCTAAATTTAAACTATTGCAAGCCATTGATCTACAACAACAAACACAAGATTCAATTTATTCATTTATTCATAATTAATATTGCACTTATTATTTTAGATAAAACATAATTGTGCTCCCAGTCAAATCAATATCTGTCATAATTGATAGTGAGTGATTCAAGATCCAAATCTAGTTCTCAGCCATTGATGTGGACATCACTGATGAAGAGAATTTTGACCGGTGGGCAATCTATTGTTGATCATATCATCATATGACTCTTGTTCATCTTTCGATGCTATGTGCTCCAAGCTCAGGATGATTCTGCTACAACTTCAAGACAACCAAGTACTATCTACACATATGATCTGACCATCTCCGTCTTACATCTCTCATCTCGCTTAAACTCATGTGGACATGATGAACTCTGAGATGTTAGAATGTCGTAGACGGTTGCAACACTAGGAAGAGCACCTTTTAAATTGATATTTACTGTGAGAGATCACCCTAATAATTGACTACTGCGCAATCAAAGGGTGCAAACAACAAAGGGATAAACATCTCAGGAAAAATTCATAAAAGCATGATATGGTATAGCCCTGGGCACCGAGAATCTCCGTCATCATCTTCAATCTCTAGTTGAAGCGTCGTGACGGCCAATATTTCGATGTCATGGCAACCGTTTCAAAAATGTTGCCATCGCAGGAATTTCATAAAATGTTGCTGATGACCCACAAGTATAGGGGATCAATCATAGTCCTTTCGATAAGTAAGAGTGTCGAACCCAACGAGGAGCAGAAGGAAATGACAAGTGGTTTTTAGCAGGGTATTCTTTGCAAGCACTGAAATTATAAGTAACAAGTAGTTTGATAGCAAGATAATTTGTAACGAGCAAGTAATGACAACGATAAATAAGATGCAGCAAGGTAGCCCAATCCTTTTGTGGCAAAGGACAGGCCAAAACAGTCTCTTATGATAAGCAAAGTATTCTTGAGGGCACACAGGAATTTCATCTAGTCACTTTCATCATGTTGGTTTGATTCGTGTTCACTACTTTGATAATTTGATATGTGGGTGGACTGGTGCTTAGGTGTTGTTCTTACTTGAACAAACCTCCTACTTATGATTAACCCCCTCGCAAGCATCCGCAACTACGAGAAAAGCATTAAGATAAAAATCTAATCATAACATTAAACTTTTGGATCCAAATCAGTCCCTTACGAAGTAGCGCATGAACTAGGGTTTAAGCTTCTGTCACTCTCGCAACCCATCATCTAATAACTACTCCACAATGCATCCCCTTAGGCCCTAATAAGGTGAAGTGGCATGTAGTCGACGTTCACATGAAACCACTAAGGGAATCACAACATACATACCATCAAAATGTTGAACACATATCAAATTCACATGATTACTTGCAACAAAATTTCTCCCATGACCTCAAGAACGAAAGTAACTACTCACAAATGATAATCATGATCAAGATCAGAGGGGTATCAAATAGCATAATGGATCTGAACATATAATCTTCCACCAAATAAACCATATAGTAATCAACTACAAGATGTAATCAACACTACTAGTCACCCACAAGAACCAATCTAAGGTTTTGGTACAAAGATTGAACACAAGAGATGAACTAGGATTTGAGAGGAGATGGTGCCGTTGAAGATGTTGATGGAGATTGCCCTCCCCAATATGGGAGAGTTATTGGTGATGATGATGACGATGATTTCCCCCTCCAGGAGGGAAGTTCCCCCGGCGGAATCGCTTTGCCGGAGGGCAAAAGTGCTCCTTCCCAAGTTCCGCCTCGAGACGGTGACGCTTCATCACGAAAGTCCTCCCTTTATTTTTTCTAGGTCAAAATGACTTATATACCAGAAGAGGGGCACCCGAGGTGGGCCGCGGAGGGCACAACCCACCAGGGCGAGCCTGGGGGCCCTAGCGCGCCCAGGTGGGTTGTGCCCACCTAGTGGGCCCCCTCTAGTAGTTATTTGCTCCAATAATTCTTAAACATTCCATAAAAATTCTCCTTGAAGTTTCAGCTCATTTGGAGTTGTGCAGAATAGGTGGCCTAACGTAGCTTTTTCAGGTCCAGAATTCCAGCTACCGGTATTCTCCCTCTTTGTGTGAACCTTGCATATTATGAGGGAAAAGGCATTAGAATTACTCCATAAAGCATTATTATGCATAAAAACATAATAAATAACAGTAGGAAAACATGATGCAAAATGGACGTATCAGTTGCCGTCGCAACCGCTTAAAAAACATTGTCGTGGCACGAAATTCAGAAATTCTGCCGTGGGACAAAATTATAGCTCCTCGTCCGGCACCAAGTACACCTTATCCTCGTCGGGGTCCTCAGTGTACGGTTTGCCATCGTCACCTATAACATGTAGGCTATCTCTACAATTTTTGCAGTAACATGGCAATCTGATGGCTCCGGCCATCATGTCGTGATGCGTAGGCCACTTAACATTATAACATATAGCCATCTCATACATAAACTCGTTATCATGATGAAGGCTATATCACAACATATGCATACCTTGCAAAACCAAGTTAGACATCTTTAATCGGTTTTAGTAATATTTTAGTTATGTGGTTAACTAATTTTAACAAGTAACACTAGCTACCTACATCCGCAATTAAGGTGATGATTCTTGATGCTAGATTAAGTTCTGGGGTGTGTGAAACAAGAGATTTAATTAAAAATCTCTTGCCACACACTAAACTTCATCAATACGCGTGACCCCCTAGAAGATCATCCATCTTCAACACCCTCTTGTGTATACGATGGTTCACTATTCTCAACTATGGTGAAGCCCAGGGAACTGTTAGCATATCATTGACAGCCAAGGCCGATCGATTGTCAGAACCTTGTAAGAAGCGACACCATGCCGTTAATGAATTGAACCGAAGCAACACTCGAGGGAAGCATAGCAATAACATCAACCCTCATAGTCACATGTAATCTACATCGCAACCTACATCTAACTCATAAAACCGCCCATGATGTACTATTGGGAAACATAGTAGAAAACAAAAAAATCGCACCTACGATCACCCAAGATTAATATGAAGATGAACAAGGGGTTGGGATCATGATCATTACCATCACTGAGTTGCAGTGGAAGAAGAACGTGTCGGTGTAGATAGTACTTGGAGTCCCTCAAACCATCAATGAACGATCCCTTGTATCGCCCATGAATAGTCCCTCGAACTGAAGACCGAAAGCACGACCTCTCTACTTGGTTGCAAGCGTGCAGCCTTCATGGTCCAGCAACACTTTTCCTTCTAGAGCTAATCGTCACGAGAGAATTAGAGGGAGCAGATTGGAACCACACCGGGCTTCTAATTATGAGGACAAGACGATTATCCTATCTCTAATTAGTCAACTAGGACCAACTAGAACTAGAAGAACTAGAGGAAGCTCCAAAACTTGTATATTAACAATAGAGCAAAAAAAAACCTAGTATACATAGGTTGGAGGAGGAGGAGAGGGCAGCCACCTAGGGGGGAAAGTCCCCCTTGGGGCGCCGACCAAAGGGGGGGAGTAGGAATCCTCCCCAAGTCCAATTGGCCCCCCTCCCCATAAGGAATGGGGGGCACCTTCCTAGTTGGGCCCTTGTGGCCCAAGTTGCCTTCCACCTCCTGGCCTTTTTAGGCCCGTTGATATTTAAATTAGATATAAAATGTTCTAAATACCTCTATAACATTATATATATATATTAACATCCCCGAAACATTTTCCACCTATATATAATTTATCGGTAATACCCGGTATTACCCGATACTCTCCCAAACCCTTCTGGTGACCCCAAAATGCTTCTGGATCCTCTCGGAACTATTTTGAATATTCATGAAACAATTCCACAAATATATTATCATGACTCCCATCCTACTAACACTCAGCAGATCATGATTTCCTTAAGCTTGTGACCCCGTAGGTTCGGTAACTCATATACATGAACGAAACAGTTCATTCAATGACCAACAGTGGGACCGTGGACGTCCGTATCGGTCCCTATGAGCACATGAAATATATTTGAGTGAACCTTTGGTTATCATGTGGTGTTCCTTTTGCTTCCCGATATTTCACAAAACCCGGGATGCATCGGTATCCTCCCGAGTCATCACCATGATTGCTATACTGAAATCCTCATTATTGGTTTTGTTCTTCTTTCTCATTATTGTGTTCGGCATACCCGTGACGAAGTCACGTGTGTCTGGCCATACGATGATCGATGCTGTCACACTGAGAGGGCCCTAAGAATATCTCTACATTGTCGTGGGAGCAAATCCCACTCTGGAGCTATCTGGCCACTTGTCATACTTTCCTATGAACTTGTAAGTCATCGCTATGATCACCGTATTACAGGTGATGTTTGAGCAACCCCAAAGCCCACCATTTGGTAATAAGTGACCACAATAGTCTCATGGTCAAAGGAGCAATGTCAGATGTTAACACTCTGTGTTATTTACAATTTGAAGTAGACAATATAAACTCAATTCATAACTAATGAGTTTGGGTCAATTAAATATGATCGCTCTTCTAACGTCATAGTCTCAATGTTGTTTTAGGATCATTGATGCGTCCATTTTGCATCATTTTTTATACTATTATTTATAATGTTTTTGACCAATATAATACTTTGTGGCACAATTCTAATGTCTTTTCTGTCTTAAATTGCAAGATCTAAATGAAGAGGGAGATTGCCGACAGCTGGAATTCTGGACCTGAAAAAGCCACATCAGAGATACCTATTCCGCACAACTCCAAATGAGCTATACTTTCATGGAGAATTATTTCGGAATATATAAAAAATACTAGAGAAGAGAAATACTAGAGGGGGCCCACTAGGTGCCCATGAGGCACCAGGTCACCCCCTAGCACGCCCTGGTGGCTCGTGGGGTCCCTGGCTGGCCTCCAAAGCCCGTCTTCTGCTATATGAAGCATTTGCCCTAGAAAAAAATAAGGAGAGGACTTTCCGGAGGAAGCGCCACCGTCTCGAGGCGGAACCTGGGCCATACTCGGGCCTAATGGAAGGCATTGTGGAGTAGTAATTACATGATGGGTTGATAGAGTGATAGAATATTAAACCCTAGTTTATGCGCTATTTCGTAAGGGGCTTATTTGGATCCATATGCTCCATCCTATGGTTAAATTTATCTTAATTCTTCTTTCGTAGTTGCGGGTGTGTGCGAGAGGGGTTAATCGTAAGCGGGAGGCTTGATCAAGTAAGAACAACACCCAAGCACCAGTCCACCCACATATCAAATTATTAAAGTAGCGAACGCGAATCAAACAAACATGATGAAGGTGACTAGATGAAATTCCATGTGTCCCGAAGAACGCTTTGCTTATTCTAAGAGACCGCTCTGGCCCGTGATACGTCTCCAACGTATCTATAATTTATTAAGTATTCATGCCATGTTTACAATAATTTTATATGATTTTGGTATGATTTGATTAGAACTAACCCGGACTGACGCTCTTGTCAGTAGAACTACCATGGTGTCGTTTTTTGTGCAGAAATAAAAGTTGTCAGAATGAGCTAAAACTTTACGGAGAATATTTTTGGGAAAAATAAAAAAATACTAGAACGAAAAGATATCGGAGGGGAGTCCCGAGGCAACCACAAGGGTGGGGGCACGCCCCTTGCCTTGTCATCGCCTCGTGGGCCCCCTTGACTTTTCCCTGACACCAACACCTCCTATAAATCCCACAAACCTCAGAAATAAACCTAGATCAAGAATTCTGCCGCCGTAAGCCTCTGTAACCACGAAAAAACAATTTGCAGCCCATTCCGGCACCCTGCCGGCAGGGGAAACCATCACCAGTGGCCATCTTCATCATCCCGGCGCTCTCCATGACGAGGACGGAGTAGTTCACCCTCGGGGCTGAGGGTATGTACTAGTAGCTATGTGTTTGATCTCTCTCTCTCTCTCGTGTTCTTGATTTGGCATGATCTTGATGTACCACGAGCTTTGTTACTATAGTTGGATCATATGGTGTTTATCCCCCTCTATCTTCTTGTGATGAATTGATTTTTACCTTTGAGGTTTCACTATTATCTGATTGAATACTTTTATGGATTTGAGAACACTTTATGTATGTCTTGCGTGGGATACCCATGGTGACAATGGGGTGTTCTATTGATTCACTTGATGTATGTTTTGGCACTCAACTCACGGATTATTGGGGTGACATTGGGGTAATCTATGCATAGGGGTTGATGCATGTTTTCGTCCTTGTTTCTCCGATAGGAATCTTGGGGCACCGTTTGAGGTTCTTTGTGTTGGATTGAATATTATGAATCTAAAGTTGTTTGATGCATATCATATAATTGACCCATGGATACTTGTGGTGACATTGGAGTATCTAGGTGACATTAGGGTTGATTGATGTATGTCATATGGTGTTATTTTACTACAAACTCTAGGGCTGTTTGTGACACTTATAGGAATAGCTCAATGGATTGATCAGAAAGAATAACTTTGAGATGGTTTCGTACCCTACAAGCAATTTCATCTTATGTTCTCCATGATAGGAACTTTGGAGTGACTTTTGTCGCACGTTGAGGGATTGCCATATGATCCAATTATGTTATCATTGTTGAGAGAACTTGCACTAGTGAAAGTATGAACCCTAGGCCTTGTTTCCAAGCATTGCAATATCGTTTTCGCTCACACTTGCTACCTTGTTGTTTTTATATTTTCGGATTACAAAAACCTGTATCTACCATCCGTATTATGCATGTATCACCATCTCTTCGTCGAACTAGTGCACCTATACAATTTACCATTGTATTGGGTGTGTTAGGGACATAAGAGACTCTTTGTTATTTGGTTGCAGTGTTGTTTGAGAGAGACCATCTTCATCCTATGCCTCCCACGGATTGATAAACCTTAGTTCATCCACTTGAGGGAAATTTGCTACTGTCCTACAAAACTCTGCGCCTGGAGGCCCAACACGAGTCTACAAGAAGTTGGTTGCGTAGTAGACATCAAGCTCTTTTCTGGCGTCGTTGCCGGGGAGGTGAGTGCTTGAAGGTATATCTCTAGATCTTGCATTCGAATCTTTTAGTTTCTTGTTTTATCACAAGTTTATTCTATAAAATAAAACTACAAAAAAAGGAATTGAGGTTTCCTCTTATGCTTCATCTTGTTAATGTCTTTCATGAAAATGATGGAAAGGAAAATTGTGCTCAAGTGTTAGAAGAAGAAATCAATAAAATGTGCCCTAAATTTTTGAATGATGAGCATGGTTTCAATGTTATTAGTACGAATTCTTTGAATATCCATGGTGCTAATGATATGCAAAGCTATAAGCTTGGGGAAGCTATGTTTGATGAATATGATCTTATTAGTCCCCATGTTTTGATGAGAAAATTAATTATGATGATAGCGTGCCTCCTATATATGATGATTATATTGATGAAAGTGGGTTTGGAAGAGTATTAACTTTAGGAAGTAATGATCCCACTATTTGGAGGGTGTTGAATCCTATAATATTTATGAAAGTGGATTTGGAGAGGTCGTGACTTTATTTAGTGATGAATCCACTATTTCGGAAGAGGTTCCAATTGATTATGAGAACAAAGTTGCTATCTATGATGATTATGAAGGAAATATGCCCTAGAGGCAATAATAAAGTTGTTATTTATATTTCCTTATATCATGATAAATTTTTATTATTCATGCTAGAATTTAATTAACCGGAAATTTAGTACATGTGTGAATACATAGATAAACAGAGTGTCACTAGTATGCCTCTACTTGACTAGCTTGTTAATCAAAGATGGTTAAGTTTCCTAACCATAGACATGTGTTTTCATTTGATGATCGGGATCACATCATTAGAGAATGATGTGATGGACATGACCCATCCATTAGCTTAGCATAAATGATCGTTTAGTTTTATTGCTATTACTTTCATCATGATTTATACATGTTCCTTTGACTATCAGATTATGCAACTCTCGAATACCGGAGAAACACCTTGTGTGCTATCAAACGTCACAACGTAATTGGGTGACTATAAAGATGCTCTAAAGGTGTCTCCGATGGTGTGTCTCCGATGGTGTTTGTTGAGTTGGCATAGATCGAGATTAGGATTTGTCACTCCGTGTATCGGAGAGGTATCTCTAGGCCCTCTCGGTAATGCTCATCACTATAAGCCTTGCAAGCAATGTGACTAATGAGTTAGTTGCGGGATGATTCATTACAGAATGAGTAAAGAGACTTGCCGGTAATGAGATTGAACTAGGTATGATGATACCGACGATCTAATCTCGGGCAAGTAACATATCAATGACAAAGGGAACAATGTATGTTGTTATGCGGTTTGACTGATAAAGATCATCGTAGAATATGTAGGAGCCAATATGATCATCCAGGTTTTGCTATTGGTTATCGACCGGAGATGTGTATTGGTCATGTCTACATAGTTCTCGAACCCGTAGGTTCCGCACGCTTAACGTTCGATGACGATTTGTATTATGAGTTATGTGATTTGATGTACCGAAGTTTGCTCGGAGTCCCGGATGAGATCACAGACACGACGAGGAGTCTCGAAATGGTTGAGAGGTAAAGATTCATATATTGGAAGGCTATATCCAGACACTAGAAGTGTTCCGGGTGATACCGGGTCACCGAAAGGGGTCTGGGCAAACCCCGGCAAAGATATGGGCTTAATGGGCCAAGTAAGGGAACACACCAGCCCACAAGGGGCTGGTGCGCCCCCTACAGGGATATCCACGTGGGGAGAAAGGAAAAGGAGAGGAGGAAAAGGAAAGTATGAAGTAGGACTCCTACTTCCTTCCCCTCCCCCCTCCTTCCTTTCCCCCTTGTCCAAATATGGTAAGGGGGGGGGGGGTTGGACTAGGGGCCCAAGTAGGATTCCTCCTACTTGGGCGCGCCCTAGGCTGCCTCCCTCCCTCTCCCTCCTTTATATACGTGGGGAGGGCACCCCTAGAACACAAATCAATTGTTCCTAGCCGTGTGGGGCGCCCCCCTCCACAGTTAACACCTCGGTCATATCGTCGTAGTGCTTAGGCGAAGCCCTCCAGTGGTAACATCATCATCACCGTCACCACGCCGTCATGCTAACGAAACTCTCCGCCGGCCTCAACTAGATCAAGAGTTCGGGGGACGTCATTGAGCTGAATGTGTGCAGATCGCGGAGGTGCCATGCGTTCGGTACTTGGATCGGTTGGATGGCGAAGACATTCAAGTACATCAACCGTGTTACTAAACGCTTCCGCTTTCGGTCTACGAGGGTATGTGGACACACTCTCCCCGCTCGTTGCTATGCTTCTCCTAGATAGATCTTGCGTGATCGTAGGAATTTTTTTGAAATACCACGTCCCCCAACAGTGGCATCCGAGCCAGGTCTTTGCGTAGATGTTATATGCACGAGTAGAACACAAAGGAGTTGTGGGCGTGAGTATATACATATTGTTTGCCGTCACTAGTTGATTCTTGATTCAGCAGTATTGTTGGATGAAGTGGCTCAGGCCAACATTACGCGTACGCTTACGCGAGACTGGTTCTACCGACGTGCTTCACACACAGGTGGCTAGTGGGTGTCTGTTTCTCCAACTTTAGTTGAATCGGTTTCAATGAACAGGGTTCTTTCTGAAGATCAAAAAGCAATCACTATACTACGTTGTGGTTTTTGATGCATAGGTAAGAACAGTTCTTGCTAGAAGCCCGTAGCAGCCACGTAAAACTTGCAACAAGAAAGTAGAGGACGTCTAACTTGTATTTGTAGGGCATGTTGTGATGTGATATGGTCAAGACATGATTATATAAATTGTTGTATGAGATGATCATATTTTGTAACACAGTTATTGGCAACTGGCGGGAGCCATATGGTTGTCCCTTTATTGTATGAAATGCAATCGCCATGTAATTGCTTTACTTTATCACTAAGCGGTAGCGATAGTCGTGGAAGCAATAGTTGGCGAGACGACAATGATGCTTCGATGGAGATCAAGGTGTCAAGTCGGTGATGATGGTGATCATGTCGGTGCTTTGGAGATGGAGATCAAAGGCACAAGATGATGATGGCCATATCATATCACTTATATTGATTGCATGTGATGTTTATCCTTTATGCATCTTATTTTGCTTAGTATGGCGATAGCTTTATAAGATGATCTCTCACTAAATTTCAAGGTATAAGTGTTCTCCCTGAGTATGCACTGTTGCTACAGTTCATCGTGCCGAGACACCACGTGATGATCGGGTGTGATAAGCTCTATGTTAACATACAACGGGTGCAAGCCAGTTTTGCACAAGCATAATACTCGGGTTAAACTTGACGAGCCTAGCATATGCAGATATGGCCTCAGAACATTGAGACCGAAAGGTCGAGCGTGAATCATATAGTAGATATGATCAACATAGTGATGTTCACCATTGAAAACTACTCCATCTCATGTGATGATCGGACATGGTTTAGTTGATTTGGATCACGTGATCACTTAGATGACTAGAGGGATGTCTATTTAAGTGGGAGTTCTTAAGTAATATGATTAATTGAACTTTAATTTATCATGAACTTAGTCCTGATAGTATTTGCATATCTAGGTTGTAGATCAATAGCTTGCGGTGTAGCTCCCCGTTTATTTTGATATGTTCCTAGAGAAAAATGACTTGAAAGATGATAGTAGCAATGATGCGGACTGGGTCCGTGATCTAATGATTATCCTCATTGCTGCATAGAAGAATTATGTCCTTGATGCACCGCTAGGTGACGAACCTATTGCAGGAGCAGATGCAGACGTTATGAATGTTTGGCAAGCTCAGTATGATGACTACTTGATAGTTTAGTGCGCCATGCTTTACGGCTTCGAACCGGGACTTCAAAAATGTTTTGAATGCCACAGAGCATATAAGATGTTCCAAGAGTTGAAATTAGTATTTCAGACTTATGCCTGAGTCGAGAGGTATGAGACCTCTGACAAGTAGTTTGCCTACAAGATGGAGGAGAATAGCTCAACCAGTGAGCATGTGCTCAGAATGTCTGAGTATTACAATCACTTGAATCAAGTGGGAGTTAATCTTCCAGATAATATAGTGATTGATAGAGTTCTCTAGTCACTATCATCAAGTTACTGGAACTAGGGATGACGAAAATGATTCCCGAGCTCTTCACGATGATAAAATCGGCGAAGGTAGAAATCAAGAAAGAGCATCAAGTGTTGATGGTTAACAAGACCACTAGTTTCAAGAAAAGGGGCAAAGGAAAAGAAAGGGAACTTCAAGAAATAATGGCAAGCAAGTTGCCACTCCCATGACAAAACCCAAAGCTAGACCTAAGCCTGATACTGAGTGCTTCTACTGCAAACAGAATGGTTACTGGAAGCAGAACTACCCCAAATACTTGGTGGATAAGAAGGATGGCAAAGTGAACAAAGGTATATTTGATATACATGTTATTTATGTGTATTTTACTAGTGTTTATAGCAACCCCTCGGTATTTGATACTGGTTCAGTTGCTAAGAGTAGTAACTCGAAACAAGAGTTGCAAAATAAATAGAGACTAGTTAAGGGGAGGTGACGATGTGTTGGAAATGATTCCAAGGATGATAAGATCACCATCGCACACTTCCTTTACCTTCGGGATTATGTTGAACCTAAAATAAATGTTATTTGGTGTTTGCGTTGAGCATGAATATGCTTGGATCATGTTTATTGCAATACGATTATTCATTTAAGTCAAAGAATAATTGTTGTTCTATTTACGTGAATAAAACCTTCTATGGTCATACACTCAAAATAAATGGTTTATTGAATCTCGATCGTAGTGATACACATATTCATAATATTGATGCCAAAAGATGCAAAGTTGATAATGATAGTGCAACATATTTGTGGCACTGCCATTTAGGTCATATTGGTGTAAAGCGCATGAAGAAACTCCATGTTGATGGGTTTTTGGAATCACTTGATGCTTGCGAACCATGCCTCATGGGCAAGATGGCTAAGACTCCATTCTCCGGAACAATGGAGCGAGCCACTAACTTATCGAAAATAATACATATCAATGTATGCGGTCCAGAGTGTTAAGGCTCGTGGTGGGTATCATTATTTTCTGACCTTCACATATGATTTGAGCAGATATGGGTATATCTACTTGATGAAACACAAGTCTGAAACATTTGAAAAGTTCAAAGAATTTCAGAGTGAAGTAGAGAATCATCGTAACAAGAAAATAAAGTTTCTATGATCTAATCGTAGAGGTGAATATTTGAGTTATGAGTTTGGCCTTCAATTAAAACAATGTGGAATAGTTTCACAAACTCATGCCACCTGGAACACCACAGCATAATGGTGTGTCTGAACGTCAAAACCGTACTTTATTAGATATGGTGCGACCTATGATGACTCTTAAAGAATTACTACTATCGTTTTGGGGTTATGCATTAAAGACAGCTGCATTCACGTTACATAGGGCACCATCCAAATCTGTTGAGACGAGACCATATGAATTGTGGTTTGGCAAGAAACCTATGTTGTCGTTTCTTAAAGTTTGGGGTTGCGATGCTTATGAGAAAAAGTTTCAACTTGATAAGCTCGACCCGAAGTCGGAGAAATGCGTCTTCATAGGATACCCAAAGGAAACTGTTGGGTACACCTTCTATCACAGATCCGAAGGCAAGTTATCTCTTGCTAAGAATGGATCCTTTCTAGAGGAGTTTTTCTCGAAAGAAGTGAGTGGGAGGAAAGTAGAACTTGATGAGGTAGTTGTACCTTCTGCCGAATTGGAAAATGGTTCATCACAGAAATCAGTTCCAGTGATGCCTACACCAATTAGTGAGGTAGTTAATGATGATGATCATGAAATTTCAGATCAAGTTACTACTGAACCACGTAGGTCAACCATAGTACATTACACACTAGAGTGGTACGGTAATCCTGTTATGGCAGCCATGTTACTAGACCATGACAAACCTATGAACTATGAGGAAGCGATGATGAGCCCAGATTCCGCGAAATGGCTTGAGGCCATGAAATCTGAGATGGGATCCATGTATGAGAACAAAGTATGGACTTTGATTGACTTGCCCGATGATCGGCGAGCCATTGAGAATAAATGGATCTTCAAGAGGAAGACGGACACTGATAGTAGTGTTACTATCTACAAAGATCGACTTGACGAAAAGGGTTTTTACAAGTTCAAGATGTTGACTACGATGAGATTTTCTCATTCGTATCGATGCTTAAAGTCTGTCCGAATCATGTTAGCAATTGCCACATTTTATGAAATTTGGCAAATGGATGTCAAAACTGCATTCCTTAATGGATATCTTAAAGAAGAATTGTATATGATGCATCGAAGGTTTTGTCAATCCTAAAGGTGCTAACAAAATGTGCAAGCTGCAGTGATCCATCTATGGACTGGTGCAAGCATCTCGGAGTTGGAATTTACGCTTTGATAAGTTGATCAAAGCATATAGTTTTATATAGACTTGCGGTGAAGCCTGTATTTACAAGAAAGTGAGTGGGAGCAGTACAACCTTTCTGATAAGTATATGTGAATGACATATTATTGATCGGAAATAATGTAGAATTTTCTGGAAAGCATAAGGGAGTATTTGATAGGATTTTTTCAAAGAAAGACCTCGGTGAAGCTGCTTACATATTGAGCATCAAGATCTATAGATATAGATCAAGACGCTTGATAAATTTTTTCAATGAGTACATACCTTGACAAGTTTTTGAAGTAGTTCAAAATGGAACAGTCAAAGAAGGAGTTCTTGCCTGTGTTGCAAGGTATGAAGTTGAGTAAAGACTCAAAACCCGACCACGGCAGAAAATAGAAAGAGAATGAAAAGTCATTCCCTATGCCTCAGTCATAGGTTCTATAAAGTATGCTATGCTGTGTACCAGACCTATTATGGACCTCACCATGAGTTTGGCAAGAGGGTACAATAGTGATCCAGGAGTGGATCACTGGACAACGGTCAAAATTATCCTTAGTGGAACAAGGAAATGTTTCTCGGTTATGGAGGTGACAAAGAGTTCGTCGTAAAGATTTACGTTGATGCAAGCTTTGACACCGATCTGGATGACTCTAAGTCTCGATCTAGATACATATTGAAAGTGGGAGCAATTAGCTAGAGTAGCTCTGTGTAGAGCATTCTAGACATAGAAATTTGCAAAATACATACGGATCTGAATGTGGCAGACCCTTGACTAAACTTCTCTCACAAGCAAAACATGATCACACCTTAGTACTCTTTCGGTGTTAATCACATGGTGATGTGACCTAGATTATTGACTCTAGTAAACCCTTTGGGTATTGGCACATAGCGATGTGAACTATAGGGTGTCAAATCACATGACGATGTGAACTATTGGTGTTAAATCACATGACGATGTGAACTAGATTATTGACCCTAGTGCAAGTGGGAGACTGAAGGAAATATGCTCTAGAGGCAATAATAAAGTTATTATTTATATTTCCTTATATCATAATAAATGTTTATTATTCATGCTAGAATTGTATTAACCGGAAACTTAGTACATGTGTGAATACATAGACAAACAGAGTGTCCCTAGTATGCCTCTACTTGACTAGCTCGTTAATCAAAGATGGTTAAGTTTCCTAACCATAGACATGTGTTGTCATTTGATGAACAGGATCACATCATTAGAGAATGATGTGATGGACATGACCCGTCCATTAGCTTAGCCTAAATGATCGTTTAATTTTATTGCTATTGCTTTCATCATGAATTATACATGTTCCTCTGACTATGAGATTATGCAACTCCCGAATAACGGAGGAACACCTTGTGTGATATCAAATGTCACAACGTAACTGGGTGATTATAAAGATGCTCTACAGGTGTCTCCGATGGTGTGACTCCGATGGTGTTTGTTGAGTTGGCATAGATCAAGATTAGGATTTATCACTCCGTGTATCGGAGAGGTATCTCTAGGCCCTCTCGGTAAGGCTCATCATGATAAGCCTTCCAAGCAATGTGACTAATGAGTTAGTTGCAGGATGATGCATTACAGAACGAGTAAAGAGACTTGCTGGTAACGAGATTGAACTAGGTATGATGATACCGACAATCAAATCTCGGGCAAGTAACATACCGATGACAAAGGGAACAACGTATGTTGTTATGCGGTTTGACCGATAAAGATCTTCGTAGAATATGTAGTAGCCAATATGAGCATCCAGGTTTCTCTATTGGTTATTGACCGGAGATGTGTCTCGGTCATGTCTACATAGTTCTCGAACCCGTAGGGTCCGCACGCATAATGTTCGATGACGATTTGTATTATGAGTTATGTGATTTGATGTACCGAAGTTTGTTCGGAGTCTCAGATGAGATCACGGACATGACGAGGAGTCTCTAAATGGCTGGGAGGTAAAGATTCATATATTGGAAGGCTATATTCGGACACCGGAGGTGTTCCTGGTGATACCGGGTCACCGGAAGGGGTTCTGGGCAAACCGCGGAAAAGACATGGGCTTAATGGGCCAAGTAAGGGAACACACCAGCCCACAAGGGGCTGGTGCACCCCCTATAGGGATAGCCACGTGGGGAGAAAAGAAAAGGAGAGGAGGAAAAGGAAAGTATGAAGTAGGACTCCTACTTCCTTCCCCTCCCCCTCCTTCCTTTCCCCCTTGTCCAAATATGGTAGGGGGGGGGGGAATTGGACTAGGGGCCCAAGTAGGATTCCTCCTACTTGGGCGCGCCCTGGGCTGCCTCCCTCCCTCTCCCTCCTTTATATATGTGGGGAGGGCACCCCTAGTGTTGGAAATATGCCCTAGAGGCAATAATAAAAGGATTATTATTATATTTCCTTGTTCATGATAATTGTCTTTTATTCATGCTATAATTGTGTTATCCGGAAATCGTGATACATGTGTGAATACATAGACACCAACATGTCCCTAGTAAGCCTCTAGTTGACTAGCTCGTTGATCAATAGATAGTCATGGTTTCCTGACTATGGATATTGGGTGTCATTGATAACGAGATCACATCATTAGGAGAATGATGTGATGGACAAGACCCAATCCTAAACATAGCACAAGATCATATAGTTCGTTTGCTAGAGTTTTCCCAATGTCAAGTATCTTTTCCTTAGACCATGAGATCGTGTAACTCCCGGATACCATAGGAGTGCTTTGGGTGTACCAAACGTCACAACGTAACTGGGTGACTATAAAGGTATACTACGGGTATCTCCGAAAGTGTCTGTTGGGTTGACACGGATCAAGACTGGGATTTGTCACTCCGTATGACGGAGAGGTATCTCTGGGCCCACTCGGTAATGCATCATCATAATGGGCTCAAAGTGACCAAGTGTCTGGTCACGGGATCATGCATTACGGTACGAGTAAAGTGACTTGCCGGTAACGAGATTGAACGAGGTATTAGGATACCGACGATCGAATCTCGGGCAAGTAACGTACCGATTGACAAAGGGAATTGTATACGGGGTTGCTTGAATCCTCGACATCGTGGTTCATCCGATGAGATCATCGAGGAGCATGTGGGAGCGAACATGGGTATCCAGATCCCGCTGTTGGTTATTGACCGGAGAGCCATCTCGGTCATGTCTACATGTCTCCCGAACCCGTAGGGTCTACACACTTAAGGTTCGGTGACGCTAGGGTTGTAGAGATATGAATATGCAGTAACCCGAAAGTTGTTTGGAGTCCCGGATGAGATCCCGGACGTCACGAGGACTTCCGGAATGGTCCGGAGGTGAAGAATTATATATAGGAAGTGCAGTTTCGGCCATCGGGAGAGTTTCGGGGGTCACCGGTATTGTACCGGGACCACCGGATGGGTCCCGGGGGTCCACCGGGTGGGACCACCCAACCCGGAGGGCCCCATGGGCTGAAGTGGGGAGGGGAACCAGCCCATAGTGGGCTGGTGCACCCCCCTTGGCCCATCCCGTGCACCTAGGGTTGGAAACCCTAGGGGGGGCGCCCCACTTGCCTTGGGGGCCACTCCACCCTTGGCCGCCGCCCCCCTAGGAGATCCCATCTCCTAGGGCCGGCGCCCCCCTTGGGGAGCCTATATAAAGGGGGGGGGGCGGGAGGGAGGGGCAGCCGCACCCTTGACTCTTGGAGCCTCCCTCTCCGCTGCTACACCTCTCCCTCTCGTAGAAGAACGGCGAAGCCCTGCTGCGGTGACTGCTGCATCCACCACCACGTTGTTGTGCTGCTGAATCTTCATCAACCTCTCCTTCCCCCTTGCTGGATCAAGAAGGAGGAGACGTCATGCTGACCGTACGTGTGTTGAACATGGAGGGGCCGTCCGTTTGGCGCTAGGATCTCCGGTGATTTGGATCACGTCGAGTACGACTTCCTCATCCCCGTTCTTTGAACGCTTCCGCGCGTGATCTACAAAGGTATGTAGATGCAATCCGATCACTCATTGCTAGATGAACTCATAGATGGATCTTGGTGAAACCGTAGGAATTTTTTTGTTTTCTGCAACGTTCCCCAACAGTGGCATCATGAGCTAGGTCTATGCGTAGTTCTCTTTGCACGAGTAGAACACAATTTGTTGTGGGCGTAGATGTTGTCAACTTTCTTGCCGCTACTAGTCTTATTTTGCTTCAGCAGTATTGTGGGATGAAGTGGCCCGGACCAACCTTACACGTACGCTTACGTGAGACTGGTTCCACCGACTGACATGCACTAGTTGCATAAGGTGGCTGGCGGGTGTCTGTCTCTCCCACTTTAGTTGGAGCGGATTCGATGAAAAGGGTCCTTATGAAGGGTAAATAGAAGTTGACAAATCACGTTGTGGCTTTCACGTAGGTAAGAAAACATTCTTGCTAGAACCCTATTGTAGCCACGTAAAACTTGCAACAACAATTAGAGGACGTCTAACTTGTTTTTGCAGCAAGTGTTTTGTGATGTGATATGGCCAAAGTTGTGATTAATGATGAATGATATATATGTGATGTATGAGATGTTCATGCTATTGTAATAGGAATCACGACTTGCATGTCGATGAGTATGACAACCGGCAGGAGCCATCGGAGTTGTCTTTATTTTTTGTATGACCTGCGTGTCATTGAGAAACGCCATGTAAATTACTTTACTTTATTGCTAAACGTGTTAGCCATAGTAGTAGAAGTAATAGTTGGCGAGCAACTTCATGGAGACACGATGATGGAGATCATGATGATGGAGATCATGGTTCATGCCGGTGACAAGATGATCATGGAGCCCCAAGATGGAGATCAAAGGAGCTATGTGATATTGGCCATATCATGTCACTATTATTATTTGATTGCATGTGATGTTTATCATGTTTTTGCATCTTGTTTACTTAGAATGACGGTAGTAAATAAGATGATCCCTCATAATAATTTCAAGAAAGTGTTCCCCCTAACTGTGCGCCGTTGCGATAGTTCATTGTTTCAAAGCACCACGTGATGATCGGGTGTGATAGATTCCAACGTTCACATACAACGGGTGTAAGACAGATTTACACATGCAAACACTTAGGTTGACTTGACGAGCCTAGCATGTACAGACATGGCCTCGAAACACAGAAAACCGAAAGGTCGAGCATGAGTCGTATAGAAGATACGATCAACATGAAGATGTTCACTGATGTTGACTAGTCCATCTCACGTGATGATCGGACACGGCCTAGTTAACTCGGATCATGTTATACTTAGATGACTGGAGGGATGTCTATCTGAGTGGGAGTTCATTAAATAGATGAACTTAATTATTATGAACTTAGTCTAAAATATTTACAATATGTCTTGTAGATCAAATGGCCAACGTTGTCCTCAACTTCAACGCATTCCTAGAGAAAACCAAGCTGAAAGACGATGGCAGCAATTATACGGACTGGGTCCGGAACCTGAGGATCATCCTCATAGCTGCAAAGAAAGATTATGTCCTAGAAGCACCGCTAGGTGACGCACCTGTTCTCCCTGCAGAACAAGATGTTATGAACGCTTGGCAGACACGTACCGATGATTACTCCCTCGTTTAGTGCGGCATGCTTTACAACTTAGAGCCGGGGCTCCAAAAGCGTTTTGAGAGACACGGAGCATATGAGATGTTCGAAGAGCTGAAAATGTTTTTTCGAGCTCATGCCCGGGTCGAGAGATATGAAGTCTCCGACAAGTTCTTCAGCTGTAAGATGGAGGAAAACAGTTCTGTCAGTGAGCACATACTCACTATGTCTGGGTTACATAACCGCTTGACTCAGCTGGGAGTTAATCTCCCGGATGACGCGGTCATTGACAGAATCCTTCAGTCGCTTCCACCGAGCTACAAGAGCTTTGTGATGAACTTCAATATGCAGGGGATGGAAAAGACCATTCCTGAAGTATTTGCAATGCTGAAATCAGCAGAGGTAGAAGTCAAAAAGGAACATCAAGTGTTGATGGTGAATAAAACCACTAAGTTCAAGAAAGGCAAGGGTAAGAAGAACTTCAAGAAGGACGGCAAGGGAGTTGCCGCGCCCGGCAAGCAAGTTGCCGGGAAGAAGCCAAAGAATGGACCCAAGCCGGAGACTGAGTGCTTTTATTGCAAGGAAAGTGGTCACTGGAAGCGGAACTGCCCCAAATACTTAGTGGACAAGAAGGCCGGCAAAACGAAAGGTATATGTGATATACATGTAATTGATGTGTACCTTACCAGTACTCGTAGTAGCTCCTAGGTATTTGATACCGGTGCAGTTGCTCACATTTGTAACTCAAAGCAGGAGCTACGGAATAAGCGGAGACTGGCGAAGGACGAGGTGACGATGCGCGTCGGGAATGGTTCCAAGGTCGATGTGATCGCCGTCGGCACGCTACCTCTACATTTACCTACGGGATTATTTTGAACCTCAATAATTGTTATTTAGTGCCAAGTTTGAGCATGAACATTGTATCAAGATCTCGTTTAATATGAGATGGCTACTCATTTAAATCCGAGAATAATGGTTGTTCTATTTATATGAGAGATATGTTTTATGGTCATGCTCCGATGGTGAATGGTTTATTCTTAATGAATCTCGAGCGTAATGCTACACATATTCATAGTGTGAGTACCAAAAGATGTAAGGTTGATAATAATAGTCCCACATACTTGTGGCACTGCCGCCTTGGTCACATAGGTGTCAAACGCATGAAGAAGCTCCATGCAGATGGACTTTTAGAGTCTCTTGATTACGAATCATTTGACATGTGCAAACCATGCCTCATGGGTAAAATGACCAAGACTCCGTTCTCAGGAACAATGGAGCGAGCAACCAACTTATTGGAAATCATACATACTGATGTGTGCGGTCCAATGAGTGTTGAGGCTCGCGGTGGTTATCATTATGTTCTCACCCTCACTGATGACTTGAGTAGATATGGGTATGTCTACTTAATGAAACACAAGTCTGAGACCTTTGAAAGGTTCAAGGAATTTCAGAGTGAGGTTGAGAATCAACGTGACAGGAAAATCAAGTTCTTGCGATCAGATCGTGGAGGAGAATACTTGAGTCAAGAATTTGGCACACACTTAAGAAAAAGTGGAATAGTTTCACAACTCACGCCGCCTGGAACACCTCAGCGTAATGGTGTGTCCGAACGTCGTAATCGCACTCTATTAGATATGGTGCGATCTATGATGTCTCTTACCGATTTACCACTATCCTTTTGGGGCTATGCTTTAGAGACTGCCGCATTCACTTTAAATAGGGCTCCGTTGAAATCCGTTGAGACGACACCGTATGAATTATGGTTTGGGAAGAAACCTAAGCTGTCGTTTCTAAAAGTTTGGGGATGCGATGCTTATGTCAAGAAACTTCAACCTGAAAAGCTCGAACCCAAGTCGGAAAAATGCGTCTTCATAGGATACCCTAAAGAAACTATTGGGTATACCTTCTACCTTAGATCCGAAGGCAAGATCTTTGTTGCCTAGAATGGATCCTTTCTAGAGAAGGAGTTTCTCTCGAAAGAAGTAAGTGGGAGGAAAGTAGAACTTGATGAAGTATTACCTCTTGAACCGAAAAATGGCGCAACTCAAGAAAATGTTACTGAGGTGCCTGCACCGACTAGAGAGGAAGTTAATGATGATGATCATGAAACTTCAGATCAAGTTGCTACTGAACTTCGTAGGTCCACAAGGACACGTTCCGCACCAGAGTGGTACGGCAACCCTATCTTGGAAATCATGTTGTTAGACAAAGGTGAACCTTTGAACTATGAAGAAGCGATGGCGGGCCTGGATTCCGACAAATGGCTGGAAGCCATGAAATCTGAGATAGGATCCATGTATGAAAAAGAAGTATGGACTTTGACTAACTTGCCCGTTGAGCGGCGAGCCATAGAAAATAAATGGATCTTTAAGAAGAAGACAGACGCGGATGGTAATGTGACCATCTATAAAGCTCGGCTTGTCGCTAAGGGTTATTGACAAGTTTAAGGGGTTGACTACGATGAGACTTTCTCACCGGTAGCGAAGCTGAAGTCCGTCCGAATCATGTTAGCAATTGCCGCATTCTATGATTATGAGATATGGCAAGTGGACGTCAAAACGGCATTCCTTAATGGTTTCCTTAAGGAAGAATTGTATGTGATGCAGCCGGAAGGTTTTGTCGATCCTAAAAATGCTGACAAGGTGTGCAAGCTCCAACGCTTGATTTATGGGCTGGGGCAAGCATCTCGGAGTTGGAACATTCGCTTTGATGAGATGATCAAAGCGTTTGGGTTTATGCAGACTTATGGAGAAGCCTGCGTTTACAAGAAAGTGAGTGGGAGCTCTGTAGCATTTCTCATATTATATGTAGATGACATACTTTTGATGGGAAATGATATAGAGCTTTTGGACAACATTAAGGCCTACTTGAATAAGAGTTTTTCAATGAAGGACCTTGGAGAAGCTGCTTATATATTAGGCATCAAGATCTATAGAGATATATCAAGACGCCTCATAGGTCTTTCACAAAGCACATACCTTGATAAGATATTGAAGAAGTTCAATATGGATCAGTCTAAGAAGGGGTTCTTGCCTGTGTTGCAAGGTGTGAAATTGAGCTCAGCTCAATGTCCGACCACGGCAGAAGATATAGAAGAGATGAGTGTCATCCCCTATGCCTCAGCCATAGGTTCTATTATGTATGCCATGCTGTGTACCAGACCTAATGTAAACCTTGCCGTAAGTTTGGTAGGTAGGTACCAAAGTAATCCTGGCAAGGAACACTGGACAGCGGTCAAGAATATCCTGAAGTACTTGAAAAGGACTTAAGGAAATGTTTCTCGTTTATGGAGGTGACGAAGAGCTCGTCGTAAAGGGTTACGTCGACGCTAGCTGCAACAAAGATCTGGATGACTCTAAGTCACAAACCGGATACGTGTATATTTTGAATGGTCGGGCAGTAAGCTGGTGCAGTTGCAAGCAGAGCGTCGTGGCGGGATCTACATGTGAAGTGGATTACATGGCAGCCTCGGAGGCAGCGCATGAAGCAATTTGGGTGAAGGAGTTCATCACCGACCTAGGAGTCATACCCAATGCGTCGGGGCCGATCAAACTCTTCTGTGACAACACTAGAGCTATTGCACTTGCCAAGGAGCCCAGGTTTCACAAGAAGACCAGGCACATCAAGCGTCGCTTCAACTCCATTCGTGAAAATGTTCAAGATGGAGACATAGATATTTGTAAAGTACATACGGACCTGAATATAGCAGATCCGTTGACTAAACCTCTCCCTAGAGCAAAACATGATCAACACCAGAATTCCATGGGTGTTCGATTCATCACAATGTAACTAGATTATTGACTCTAGTGCAAGTGGGAGACTGTTGGAAATATGCCCTAGAGGCAATAATAAAAGGATTATTATTATATTTCCTTGTTCATGATAATTGTCTTTTATTCATGCTATAATTGTGTTATCCGGAAATCGTGATACATGTGTGAATACATAGACACCAACATGTCCCTAGTAAGCCTCTAGTTGACTAGCTCGTTGATCAACAGATAGTCATGGTTTCCTGACTATGGACACTGGATGTCATTGATAACGAGATCACATCATTAGGAGAATGATGTGATGGACAAGACCCAATCCTAAACATAGCACAAGATTGTATAGTTCGTTTGCTAGAGTTTTCCCAATGTCAAGTATCTTTTCCTTAGACCATGAGATTGTGTAACTCCTGGATACCGTAGGAGTGCTTTGGGTGTACCAAACGTCACAACGTAACTGGGTGACTATAAAGGTATACTACGGGTATCTCCGAAAGTGTATGTTGGGTTGACACGGATCAAGACTGGGATTTGTCACTCCGTATGACGGAGAGGTATCTCTGGGCCCACTCGGTAATGCATCATCATAATGAGCTCAAAGTGACCAAGTGTCTGGTCACGGGATCATGCATTACGGTACGAGTAAAGTGACTTGCCGGTAACGAGATTGAACGAGGTATTGGGATACCGACGATCGAATCTCGGGCAAGTAACGTACCGATTGACAAAGGGAATTGTATACGGGGTTGCTTGAATCCTCGACATCGTGGTTCATCCGATGAGATCATCGAGGATCATGTGGGAGCGAACATGGGTATCCAGATCCCGCTGTTGGTTATTGACCGGAGAGCCATCTCGGTCATGTCTACATGTCTCTCGAACCCGTAGGGTCTACACACTTAAGGTTCGGTGACGCTAGGGTTGTAGAGATATGAATATGTAGTGACCCGAAAGTTGTTCAGAGTCCCGGATGAGATCCCGGACGTCACGAGGAGTTCCGGAATGGTCCGGAGGTGAAGAATTATATATAGGAAGTGCAGTTTCGGCCATCAGGAGAGTTTCGGGGGTCACCGGTATTGTACCGGGACCACCGGATGGGTCCCAGGGGTCCACCGGGTGGGACCACCCATCCCGGAGGGCCCCATGGGCTGAAGTGGGGAGGGGAACCAGCCCATAGTGGGCTGGTGCGCCCCGCTTGGCCCACCCCCTACGCCTAGGGTTGGAAACCCTAGGGGGGGCGCCCCACTTGCCTTGGGGGCCACTCCACCCTTGGCCGCCGCCCCCCCTAGGAGATCCCATCTCCTAGGGCCGGCGCCCCCCTTGGGGAGCCTATATAAAGGGGGGTAGGGAGGGGCAGCCGCACCCTTGACTCTTGGTGCCTCCCTCTCCCCTGCTACACCTCTCCCTCTCGCAGAAGAACGGCGAAGCCCTGCTGCGGTGACTGCTGCATCCACCACCACGCCGTCGTGCTGCTGGATCTTCATCAACCTCTCCTTCCCCCTTGCTGGATCAAGAAGGAGGAGACGTCACGCTGACCGTACGTGTGTTGAACACGGAGGTGCCGTCCGTTCGGCGCTAGGATCTCCGGTGATTTGGATCACGTCGAGTACGACTTCCTCATCCCCGTTCTTTGAACGCTTCCACGTGTGATCTACAAAGGTATGTAGATGCAATCCGATCACTCGTTGCTAGATGAACTCATAGATGGATGTTGGTGAAACCGTAGGAAATTTTTTGTTTTCTGCAACGTTCCCCAACACCTAGAACACACATCAATTGTTCCTAGCCGTGTGCGTTGCCCCCCTCCACAGTTAACACCTCGGTCATATCGTCGTAGTGCTTAGGCGAAGCCCTATGCCAGTAATATCATCATCACCGTCACCACGCCGTCGTGCTGACGAAACTCTCCGTCGGCCTCAACTGGATCAAGAGTTCGAGGGACGTCACCGAGCTGAACGTGTGCCGATCGCGGAGGTGCCGTGCGTTCAGTACTTTGATCGGTTGGATCGCGAAGACGTTCGACTACATCAACCGCGTTACTAAATGCTTCCGCTTTCGGTCTATGAGGGTACGTGGACACACTCCCCGCTCGTTGCTATGCTTCTCCTAGATAGATCTTGTGTGATCGTATGAATTTTTTTGAAATACTATGTTCCCCAACAAATTATTGTGATGACATGGATGCTATAAAGAATAATGATAACCATGAAGCTTGTCAACATGATTTTAATTTTCAATTGGATTATGCCTCACATGATAGTTATTTTTTTGAACTTGCTCCCACTATTATGAATGAGAAGAATTCTGCTTATGTGGAGAGTAGTAAAATTTCTACGATTGTGCATCATGAAAATAATGCTTTATGTGATGGTTATATTGTTCAATTCATTCATGATGTTACTTAAAATTATTATGAGAGAGGAACATATTCTTCTACATATTGCAATAATATCAAGTTTCCTCTCTATGTGTTGAAAATCTTTAAGTTGCACTTGTTTTGCCTTCCTATGCTAGTTGATTCTTGCTCCATAAGTTGTTTGCTCACAAAACCCCTATGCATAGGAAGTGGGCTAGGCTTAAATGTGCTTGTCATATTCTTCATGATGCTCCCATTATGTTTCATTTCTTATCTTTTATGTGAGCATGGTTGAATTCATCATGCCTAGCTAAAAAGGCATTAAAGAAAATTGCTTGTTGGGAGACAACCCAACATTTACCCCTACAGTTTTTTGTGCTCACATGATTAGGCTACTCTAGTAATCATGTTTCATAGCTTTTTTTTCAATAAAGTGCCCAGTAAGACCTTTGGGATGGTCTATGGTGATAGTTAATTTGATCTTGCTGAAGAACAGAAACTTTCGTGCCCAGTGATATAATTTTCTTATTTGACAAAAGCGTGATAAAATCCTGATTCTTTCTGCACAAGACTGATATACAAATTGCCCAGATCGTCCTAATTTTTCAGAATTTTTGGAGTTACAGAAGTATGCAAAGTTTCCAGATTACTAGAGACTGTTTTGTTTTTGACAGATTGTGTTTTTCATGTGTTGTTTGCTTATTTTGATGAATCTATGAATAGTATCAGAGGGTATGAACCATGGAGAAGTTGGAATACAGTAGATATAACACCTATACGAATTTAGAATGAGTTCACAACAGTACCTAAGTGGTGATTTGCTTTATTATACTAATGGAGCTTTCGGGTTTTCTGTTAAGTTCTATGTTGTGAAGTTTTCAAGTTTTGGTAAAGTTTTGATGGACTACGGAATAAGGAGTGGCAAGAGACTAAGATTGGGGATGCGCAAGGCACCCCAAGGTAATATTCAAGGACAACTAAGATCCTAAGCTTGGGAGTGCCCTGGATGGCATCCCCTCTTTTGTCTTCGTTCATCGGTAACTTTACTTGAGGCTATATTTTTATTCACCACATGATGAGTTTTGCTGGGAGCGTCATTTTATTTTATTAGAATTTGCTTGATATTATTTATATTAATGTTTTGCATCTTTTATTTCAATAAAATTGTCAAGTATAGCCTTTACCATGCTTATCTTGCAAGTCTATATGTTGCTGTTTGAAAACAGAAAGTTTGTTGTTATGTTTTGAATATTGGTGAATAGTCAGAGCATGATAAAATCTTGAAATTTTTACACAATGAGTTACAACAATTTATCTATAGTTTTGTAATTTTTCAGAATTTTTGGAGTTAAAGAAGTATGATTCCTCTTGCATTCTTTATAGACTATCCTGTTTAGACAGATTGCTGTTATGTTTGCATTGTTTGCATATGTTTGCTTGTTTAATGATTCTATTTGAGGATAGGAGTTTTAAATATGCAGAGTCAATTAGTATGCAATGCCAAATTATAATTTTAGTGATTTTCTATAGTATATAATGATAAGCTTTAGCATGGATTTATACTAACTTATCTCACGAGTTCTTGTTGAGTTTTGTGTGGATGAAGTTTTTAAGAATTAGGGAAACCGTGATATGAGAGGAATTAAGGAGACATAAAAGCTCAAGCTTGGGGATGCCCAAGGCATCCCTAGTTAATATTCCAAGAATTCTCAAGCATCTAAGCTTGGGGATGCCCCAGTTGGCATCCCACCTTTCTTCTTCAACAAATATCAGCTTGTTTAGGTTGAGCCTAAGTTTTTGCTTCTTCACATGATATGTGCTATCCTTGCAATGTCATTTTGAATAAAATATTAAGATCTGAAATACTTAAATGAGAGGGAGTCCTCACATAGCTAAATAATTATTTGACCACACATTGATCTTCACTTATATCTTGTTGGAGTAGTTTCCCATTTACTGTCATGCTTCACTTATATCCCATGAGTAAATGGTTGAATGAATTGAACATCATAAATCTGAATTTATATATGTTTCATATGCTTATACCATGGGGAGTAATGACTTCACATATAAGAAGTAGAGGTGGTAAATTTATTGAAAGTTAGCAAAAGTAGTATTGGTCACTTGAACAATTCATGAAAGAATATTGAAGGAAGAGGGATTTCACATATAATTATACTATCTTGGACATCCTCTATGATTGTGAGCCCCAATTGTTATTTTCAAACTTGAGAAAATTAGTTTAAGTTGGACAAGGAAGACAACATAATGAGTTATGTTTGGGTATATTTGTACATAAATTATATTCTTGTGGATCCTCCAACATGTGGTGCTTGCTTTTTTGAATCTTTTTCTAGCCAAAATTTCTGTACTAAGTAGAGATTCTACTCGTGCATCCAAAAACCCTTGAACCAAGTTTCTTCCATGAGTGTCCACCATATCTACCTATATGCGATAATTACTTGTCATTCCAAGTAAATTTGCATGTGCCAAACTCTAAACCTTAAAATAATAATCTATTTTGTATGCCCGAATCGCTCATGTAGCGACTAGGGGTTGTCAGTATCTTCCATGCTAAGTGGGTTATTCTCGCGATGAGTGGACTCCGCTCATCATTCACGAGAAAATGGCTAGTGAGCGGGATGCCCAGTTCCATGCTCAAATGAAATCAAAATATAATTGCAAACAAAACTCCCCTAGGATTATTGATAGTTGGACGGCACCCGTTGCTTCGGACCAGCCGTGGAATGTGCTTGTTGGTGGTGGGGGAGTAAAAACTTTACCATTCTATTTGGGAACCGCCTATAATATGTCTAGCATGGAAGATAATGAGAACTCTTGGTTGTTACGTTGACAATGAAAGCATACTTCTCAAAATTATATTCATCTTTGTTTTAAAAGCTTCGAGCTCCGGCACCTCTGCAAATCCCTGCTTCCCTCTGCGAAGGGCCTATCTTTTACTTTTATGCAAGAGTCAGTAGTATTCCTTCTCATTCCAACCTACTCTTTAGTTGGCAAGCATCATGTGATGGGGAAAGATCTCAACATATATGGCCATTCAAATATATTTGATCATGAATTATTATTGTTGACAATTATCTATATGATAAGTCAGTCGGGAGGCGAAACACTAAGCCCCTATCTTTCTATGTGTTCGGTGGATGCTATTTGTTCTAAAAATATGCTTTGAGTGGTAGCAATCATGGAAGACTATATGATCGTTGAGTATGTGAGATTCGCTGAATCAAAGCTCTTACATAGCTCCTTCCTGAAAATAAGACGAATTGCAATTGTTTGATGACTGAGAACATAGTTTGTTAGTTTTCAAGAAAGTTTATGGTCTATGCTTTAACATGTGAATAGCTTGTTACGTCATCATGAGAAGCTTTATGATATGAGCTACTGTTATGATATATAATGATGCTAGAAAAAGTGATTGAAATTATCATCGATCAAACTTGTGCAATTGCTAGCATTCACACTTCATAAATTATTTCTTTTATTATTTACCTACTAGAGGGCGAGCAGGCATTAAGCTTGGGGATGCTGATACGTCTCCAACGTATTTATAATTCATGAAGTATTCATGCCATGTTACAATAATTTTATATGATTTTGGTATGATTTGATTAGAACTAACCCGTGCTGACATTGTTTTCAGCAGAACTACCATGGTGTCGTTTTTTTGTGCAGAAATAAAAGTTCTCGGAACGAGCTGATAATTTACGGAGAATATTTTTGGAAAATATAAAAAATACTAGAATGAACATATATCGGAGAGGAGTCCTGAGGCAACCACAAGGGTGGAGGGCGTGCCCCCTAGGGCGCACTCCCCTGCCTTGTCGTCGCCTCGTGCCCCCCCTTGACTTGTCCCCGACGCCAACACCTCCTATAAATTCCAAAAACCTTAGAAATAAACCTAGATCGGGAGTTCCGCCACCGTAAGCCTCTGTAGCCACGAAAAACTAATCGGGAGCCCGTTCCGGCACCCTGCCGGAGGGGGAAACCATCACCGGTGGCCATCTTCATCATCCCGGCGCTCTCCATGATGAGGAGGGAGTAGTTCACCCTCGGGGCTAAGGGTATGTACCATTAGCTATGTGTTTGAGCTCTCTCTCTCTCTCTCTTGTGTTCTTGATTTGGCACGATCTTGATGTACCGCGAGGTTTGTTACTATAGTTGAATCATATGGTGTTTATTCCCCTCTATCTTCTTGTGATGAATTGATTTTTACCTTTGAGGTTTCACTATTATCGAATTGAATACTTCTATGGATTTAAAAACACTTGATGTATGTCTTGCGTAGGATACCCGTGGTGACAATGGGGTGTTCTATTGATTCACCTGATCTGTGTTTTGGCACTCTACTTGCGGATTCCCGAGGTGACAATGGGGTAATCTATGCATAGGGGTTGATGCACGTTTTGTCCTTGTTTTTCCGGTAGGAATCTTGGGGCACTCTTTGAGGTTTTTTGTGTTGGATTGAATATTATGAATCTGAAGTTGTTTGATGCATATCATATAATTGACCCATGGATACTTGTGGTGACATTGGAGTATCTAGGTGACATTAGGGTTGATTGATGTATGTGATATGGTGTTATTTTACTATGAACTCTATGGTTGTTTGTGACACTTATAGGAAGAGCTCAATGGATTGATCGAAAAGAATAACTTTGAGGTGGTTTCGTACCCTGCAAACAATTTCATCTTATGTTCTCCGTGATAGGAACTTTGGGGTGACTTTTGTCGCAATTTGAGGGATTTCCATATGATCTAATTATGTTATCATTGTTGAGAGAACTTGCACTAGTGAAAGTATGAACCCTAGGCCTTGTTTCCAAGCATTGCAATACCGTTTTTCTCACTTTTGTTACTTGCTACCTTGCTGTTTTTATATTTTCAGATTACAAAAACCTATATCTACCATTCGTATTACGCTTGTATCACCATCTCTTCGCTGAACTAGTGCACCTATAAAATTTACCATTGTATTGGGTGTGTTGGGGACACAAGAGACGCTTTGTTATTTGGTTGCAGGGTTGTTTGAGAGAGACCATCTTCATCCTATGCCTCCCACGGGTTGATAAACCTTAGGTCATCCACTTGAAGAAAATTTGCTACTGTCCTACAAAACTTTGCACTTGGAGGCCCAACATGAGTCTACAAGAAGAAGGTTGCGTCGTAGACATCAGCCCGTCCTTTACTACAAAAGGATTGGGCTACCTTGCTGCACTTTTGTTACCGTTACTACTTGTTACTTGTTACACATTACCTTGCTATCAAACTATCTGTTATCGGTAATTTTAGTGCTTGCAGACAATACCTTGCTGAGAACCGCTTGTCATTTCCTTCTGCTCCTCATTTGGTTTGACACTCTTACTTATCGAAAGGACTATGATTGATCTCCTATACTTGTGTGCCATCAATCATCGTTACACTTAAACATATCCTGAGATCCGGAAAATATGACCACCAACAACACTTGAGCTAGTCTTAGAGGCGAGACTAGGAACCTTTTATTTTACCGTTTATCATTTCACACGTGCATATGAGTTTTCCACGGAAATCGCGCATTCTAGGATCATAGCAGTTATAACGTGAAGTATAAACTCTATAATTGTGAATATGGATATATAATAATACAAGTATTATTGCCTCTAGGGCATATTTCCAACAGTACCTAGAAGCATTGGTTAGTCCATTATAAAAGATATCAAGTATTTCATTTTTCTTAAGAGGATTATCAGGCGAAGAATTAAGTAATTGGAGAAGCCTCTCCCAAGCTTGAGGGAGATTCTATTCTTCAATTTGCACAAAGTTAAATGTTTCCTGTAAGGCAGCTTCTTTCTTATCAACAACAAAATATTTTTTAGAGAAGTAATATATCCTAGGGATTACACACACAACCAGGAGCAAGAGTACTAAACTATTTCTTAGCATCACCCTTTAGTGAGAAAGGAAACAAATTAAGAATATAGTAGTAACGGATTTTTTCCTCATGATAAAACATAGTGGCTATATCATTCAATTTAGTAAGGTGTGCCACAACAGTTTCAGATTCATAACCATGAAAAGGATCAGATTCAACTAAAGTAATTAACTCAGGATCAATGGAGGATTCATAATCCTTATCACTAGCATAAACAGGAGAAGTAGCAAACTTAGGATCATATTTCATTCTCGCCATTATAGACTTTTCTTTCAACTTACTCAGTAGTTTCTTAACATCATCTCTATCATTACAAGCAAGAAATTCTCTAGCTAGCTCCCCATCCATAGCATAACTATCAGGTACCTTAGGTGTTTCAACTCTATAGGAGAGCTAGGCATAATAGGTGAATAATAATTTTCATCAATTTCAGCATTCTCAAGTTCTTTAGCTTTAGCAAGTTGTTCATCAAGAAATTCACCTAGCAACACAATTTTATCAAGTAGAGTAGTAGCATCATCGTAAGCATCATTCATATTAGAAGTAGCATCATCAATAACTTATGACATATCAGATTGAATAACAAGTGGTGGTGTCGCAAGCCTAAAATAGAAGGTGAATCAAGTTTGGAGCTAGATGTCAGTTCCTTACCTCCCCTCGTCTTAGAGAGTATGATCTTGGTCTTGGCGTATTTCAGATTCTTTATAGTGATCAACAGATATAATTCCCAAGTGACTCAACAAATAGAGCTATGCTCCCCGGTAATGGCGCCGGAAAAAGGTCTTGATTGTTGGGGAACGTAGCAATAATCTAAAAAATTCCTATGTGTCACCAAGATCAATCTAGGAGATACTAGCAACGGAGAGAGAGGGAGTGCATCTTCATACCCATGAAGATCGCTAAGCGGAAGCGTTACAAGAACGCGGTTGATGGAGTTGTACTCGCGGCGATTCAAATCGCGGAAGATCCGATCTAGCGCCGAACGGACGGCGCCTCCGTGTTAAACACACGTATAGCCCGGGGACGTCTCCTCCTTCTTGATCCAGCAAGAGGAGAGGAGAAGTTGAGGGAGAACTACGGCAGCATGACGTCGTGGTGGTGGAGTTTGTGGTATTCGTGCAGGGCTTCGCCAAGCTCTACGGAGGAGAAGGAAGAGTTGGAGGAGGGAGGGGCTGCGCCAGGGAAGGGGCGCGGCTGCCCTCTCTCTCCCTCACTATATATAGGGGAAAGGGGGTGGAGGAGGCGCCCTAGGGTTCCCTAGGGGAGGAGCAGCGGCCACAGGGAAGACCCTAGATGGGTTTGGGCGCCCCCACCCCTAGGAAACTTGCCCCCTAAGCCGGGAGGGGTGGCTGCCCTAGGGGAGGCGCCCCCACCCCTCCAAGTTACGTGAGATGGGGTGGGAGGGGCGCTCAGCCCCTTAGTGGGCTGATGTGCCCCCTGCCCTTGGCCCACAAGCCCCCCAACGCTTGCCGGGGCCTCCGAAACCCCTTTCGGAAATGCTGGTCGTCACCCGGTACCCCCGGAACAATTCCGGACTCCAATACCCTTCGTCCAATATATCAATCTTCACCTCCGGACCATTCCAGAACTCCTCGTCACGTCTGGGATCTCATCCGGGACTCCAAACAACCTTCGGTAACCACATACTATTTCCCATAACAACTCTAGCGTCACCGAACCTTAAGTGTGTAGACCCTACGGGTTCGGAAACCATGCAGACATGGCCGAGACATCTCTCCGGCCAATAACCAATAGAGGGATCTGGATACCCATATTGGCTCCCACATGTTCCACGATGATCTCATCGGATGAACCACGATGTCGGGGATTCAATCAATCCCGTATACAATTCCCTTTGTCTATCGATATGTTACTTGCCCAAGATTCGATCATCGGTATCCCCATACCTCGTTCAATCTCGTTACCGGCAAGTCTCTTTACTCGTTCTGTAACGCATGATCCCGTGGCTAACTCATTAGTCACATTGAGCTCATTATGATGATGCATTACCGAGTGGGCCCAGAGATACCTCTCCGTCACGCGGAGTGACAAATCCCAGTCTCGATTCGTGCCAACTCAACAAACACTATCGGAGATACCCGTAGTGTGCCTTTATGGCCACCCAGTTATGTTGTGACGTTTGGCACACCCAAAGCATTCCTACGGTATCTGGGAGTTGCACAATCTCATGGTCTAAGGAAATGATACTTGACATTAGAAAAGCTTTAGCAGATGAACTATACGATCTTGTGCTATGCTTAGGATTGGGTCTTGTCCATCACATCATTCTCCTAATGATGTGATCCCGTTATCAACGACATCCAATGTCCATGGTCAGGAAACCATAACCATCTATTGATCAACGAGCTAGTCAACTAGAGGCTTACTAGGGACATGTTGTGGTCTATGTATTCACACATGTAATACGGTTTCCAGTTAATACAATTATAGCATGAACAATAGACAATTATCATGAACAAGGAAATACAATAATAACCATTTTATTATTGCCTCCAGGGCATATTTCCAACAGTCTCCCACTTGCACTAGAGTCAATAATCTAGTTCACATCACTATGTGATTGTAATGAATCCAACACCCATGGGGTTTGTTCATATCTCGCTTGCGAAAGAGGTTTATTAGTCAATGGGTCTGAACCTTTCAGATCCATGTGTGCTTTACAAATCTCTATGTCATCTTGTAGATGCAGCTACCACACGCTACTTGAAGCTATTCCAAATAACTGCTCTACTATACGAATTCAGTTTACTACTCAGAGTTATCCGGATTAGTGTCAAAGTTTGCATCGACGTAACCCTTTACGATGAACTCTTTTACCACCTCCATAATCGAGGAAATTCCTTAGTCCACTAGTTACTAAGGATAAGTTCGACCGCTGTCATGCGATCCATTCCTGGATCACTCTTGTACCCCTTGACTGACTCATGGCAAGGCACACTTCAGGTGCGGTACACAGCATAGCATACTGTAGAGCCTACGTCTAAAGCATAGGGGACGACCTTCGTCCTTTCTCTCTCTTCTTCCGTGGTCAGGTCTTGAGTCTTATTCAATACTCACACCTTGTGACACAACCAAGAACTCCTTCTTTGCTGATCTATTTTGAACTCCTTCAAAATCTTGTCACGGTATGTATTCATTTGAAAGTACTATTAAGCGTTTTTGATCTATCCTTATAGATCTTGATGCTCAATGTTCAAGTAGCTTAATCCAGGTTTTCCATTGAAAAGCACTTTTCAAATAATCCTGTATGCTTTATAGAAATTCTACATTATTTCTGATCAACAATATGTTAACAACATATACTCATCAAAAATTCTATAGTTCTCCCACTCACTTCTTTGGAAATACTAGTTTCTCATAAACTTTGTATAAACCCAAAATCTTTGATCATCTCATCAAAGTGTACATTCCAACTCCGAGATGCTTACTCCAATCCTTAGAAAGATTGCTGGAGCTTTGCATACTTGTTAGAATATTTCAGGATTGACAAAACCTTCTGGTTGTATCACATACAACCTTTCCTCAAGAAAATCGTCGAGGAAACAATGTTTTGACATCCTATCTGCAAGATTTCATAAATATTGTAGTAACTGCTAACATAATTCCAACAGACTATTAGCATCGCTACGAGTGAGAAAGTCTCATCGTAGTCAACTCCTTGAACTTGTCAGAAAACATCTTAACGACAAGTCAAGCTTTCTTAATGGTGACACTTACCATCATTGCCCGTCTTCCTTTTAAAATCCATCTGCACCCAACAGCCTTACGACCATCAAGTAGTTCTTCCAAAGTATATACTTTGTTTTTATACATGGATCCTCTCTCGGGTTTTATGACCTCGAGCCATTCGGTGGAATCTGGGCCCACCATCACTTCTCCATAGCTCGTAGGTTCATTATTGTCTAGCAACACAACTTCCAAGACAGGATTATGTACCACTCTTAAGTAGTAGGCATCATTCTCGACCTATGAGGTTTGGTAATGACTTGATTCGAAGTTTCATGATCACTATCATAAGCTTCCACTTCAATTGGTTTAGGTGCCATAGGAACAACTTCCTGTGCCCTGCTACACACTAGTTGATGTGACGGTTTCATAATCTCATCAAGTCTCCATCATCCTCCCACTCAATTCTTTCGAGAGAAACTTTTCCTTGAGAAAGGACCCGTTTCTAGAAACAATCACTTTTGCTTCTGGATCTGAAATAGGAGGTATACCCAACTACTTTGGGTATTCTATGAAGATGCATTTATCCACTTTGGGTTCGAGCTTATCAGCCTGGAACTTTTTCACATAAGCGTCACAGCCCCAAACTTTTAAGAAACGACAACTTAGGTTTTTCTAAACCATAGTTCATACGGTGTCGTCTCAACGGAATTGCGTGGTGCCCTTTTTAAAGTGAATGCGGTTGTCTCTAATGCCTAACCCATAAACGATAGTGCTAATTCGATAAGAGACATCATGGTACACACCATATCCAATAGGGTGCAGTTATGATGTTCGGACACACCATCACACTATGATGTTCCAGGCGGTATTAGTTGTGAAACAATTTCCATAATGTCTTAATTGTGTGCCAAACTCGTGACTCAGATATTCATCTCTGTGATCATATCATAGACATTTTATCATCTTGTCACGATGATCTTCAACTTCACTCTGAAATTACTTAAACCTTTCAATAATTCAGACTTGTGTTTCATCAAGTAAATATACTCAGCATCTACTCAAATCATCTGTGAAGTAAGAACATAACGATATCCACTGTGTGCCTCAACACTCATTGGACTGCACACATCAAAATGTATTACTTCCAACAAGTTGCTTTCTTGTTCCATCTTACTGAAAACGAGGCCTTTCAGTCATCTTGCCCATGTGGTATGATTTGCATGTCTCAAGTGATTCAAAATCAAGTGAGTCCAAACGATCCATCTGTATGGAGTTTCTTCATGCATATCAACCAATAGACATGGTTCGCATGTCTCAATCTTTTCAAAAACGAGTGAGTCCAAATATCCATCAACATGGAGCTTCTTCATGCGTTTTATACCAACATGACTCAAATGGCAGTGCCACAAGTATGTGGTACTATCATTACTATCTTATATCTTTTGGCATGAACATGTGTATCACTACGGTCGAGATTCAATAAACCATTCATTTTAGGTGCAAGACCATTGAAGGTATTATTCAAATAAACAGAGTAACCATTATTCTCCTTAAATGAATAACCGTATTGCGATAAACATAATCCAATCATGTCTATGCTCAATGCAAACACCAAATAACAATTATTTAGGTTTAACACCA
This sequence comes from Triticum aestivum, assembly GCF_018294505.1. Taxonomy (NCBI): domain Eukaryota; kingdom Viridiplantae; phylum Streptophyta; class Magnoliopsida; order Poales; family Poaceae; genus Triticum; species Triticum aestivum. The sequence goes on from NC_057806.1 coordinate 245,946,181, forward strand.
ATCCCGATGGTAGAGGGAGCGTGCGATGTTTGATCACATCAACCTTGGAAACACTTCCAACACATATCGTCATCTCACCTTTAGCTAGTCTCTGCAGCCTTTTATTTTGAGTTACTAACACTTAGCAACCGAATCAGTATTTTTTATCCTGGTGCTACTAGGAGTACTAGTAAAGTACACAATAATATAACATATATTCAAAATACCTCTGTCGACCTTGGCAGCCTTCTCATCTACCAAGTATCTCGGGTAGTTCTGCTTCAGTGACTGTTCCCCTCATTACAGAAGCACTTAGCCTCGGGTTTGGGTTCAACCTTGGGTTTCTTCACTAGAGCAACAACTGATTTGCCGTTTCATGAAGTATCCCTTCTTTCCCTTGCCCTTCTTGAAACTAGTGGTTTAACCATCAACAATTGATGCTCCTACTTGATTTCTACTTTCGCGGTGTCAAACATCGCGAGTTGCTCAAGGATCATCATGTCTGATATGTTATAGTTCATCACGAAGCTCTAATAGCTTGGTGGCAGTGACTATGGAGAACCATCACTATCTCATCTGGAAGATTAACTCCCACTCGATTCAAGCGATTGTAGTACTCAGACAATCTGAGCACATGCTCGACGATTGAGCTTTTCTCCCTCGGTTTGCAGGCTTAAGAAACTTGCCAGAGGTCTCATACCTCTTGACGTGGGCACTAGTTTGAAATCCCAATTTCAATCTTTGGAACATCTCATATGTTCTGCGATGTTTCAAAAACGTCTTTGGTGCCACAATTCTAAACCGTTAGCATTACACACTGAACTATCACGTAGTCATCAAAACGCGTATGTCAGATGTTTCCCAACATCTACAGACGACGCTAGAGGTTCAGCACACCGAGCGATGCATTAAGGACATAAGCCTTCTGTGCAGCAATGAGGATAATCCTCAGTTGACGGACCGAGTCCGCATAATTTCTACTAACAATTTCAACTAAATTTTCTCTAGGAACATATCTTAAACAGTAGAACTAAAGTGTAAGCTACGTCATAATTTGCAAAGACCTTTTGACTATGTTCATGATAATTAAGTTCATCTGATTATTTAATGAACTCCCACTTAGATAGACATCCCTCTAGCCATCTAAGTGATACATGATCCGAGTCAACTAGGCCGTGTCCGATCATCATGTGAGACGGACGTGTCATCATCGGTGAACATCTTCATGTTGATCATATCTACTATACGACTCATGTTCGACCTTTCGGTCTCTTGTGTTCCGAGGCCATGTCTGTACATGCTAGGCTCGTCAAGTCAACCTAAGTGTTTCACATGTGTAAATCTAGCTTACACCCGTTGTATGCGGACGTTAGAATCTATCACGCCCGATCATCACGTGGTGCTTCGAAACAACAAACCTTCACAACGGTGCACAGTTAGGGGGAACACTTTCTTGAAATTTTAGTGAGGATCATCGTATTTATGCTACCGTCATTCTAAGCAAATAAGATGTAAACATGACAAACATCACATGCAAATCATAAAGTGATAAGATATGGCCAACATCGTCTTGCGCCTTTGATCTCCATCTTTGAGGCGTGGCATGAACACCATCGTCACCGGCATGACACCATGATCTTCATCATCATGATCTCCATCATCGTGTCTTCATGAAGTTGCCTCGCCAACTATTACTTCTACTACTATGGCTAACGGTTAGCAATAAAGTAAAATAATTACATGGCATTTTCATTGACACGCAGGTCATAAATAAATTAAGACAACTCCTATGGCTCCTGCCGGCTCTCATACTCATCGACATGCAAGTCGTGATTCCTATTACAAGAACATGATCAATCTCATACATCACATATATCATTCATCACATCCTTTTGGACATATCACATCACATAGCATACCCTGCGAAAACAAGTTAGACGTCCTCTATTTGTTGTTGCATGTTTGACGTGGCTGCTATGGGTTTCTAGCAAGAACGTTTCTTACCTACGCAAAACCACAACGGTGATATGCCAATTGCTATTTGCCCTTCATAAGGACCCTTTTCATAGAATCCGATCCGACTAAAGTGGGAGAGACAGACACCCGCCAGCCACCTTATGCATCAAGTGCATGTCAGTCGGTGGAACCAGTCTCACGTAAGCGTACGTGTAAAGTCAGTCCGGGCCGCTTCATCCCACAATGCCGTCGGATCAAGATAAGACTAGTAACGGTAAGCAAATTGAACAAATCATCGCCCACAACTGCTTTGTGTTCTACTCGTGCATAGAATCTACGCATAGACCTAGCTCTGATACCACTATTGGGGAACGTAGCAATAATTCAAAAATTTCCTACGTGTCACCAAGATCAATCTAGAAGATACTAGCAACGAGAGAGAGGGAGTGCATCTTCATACCCTTGAAGATCGCTAAGCGGAAGCGTTACAAGAACGCGGTTGATGGAGTCGTACTCGCGGCGATTCAAATTGTGGAAGATCTGATCTAGCACCGAATGGACGGCGCCTCCGCGTTCAACACACGTACAGCCCGCGGACGTCTCCTCCTTCTTGATCTAGCAAGAGGAAAGGATAAGTTGAAGGAGAACTCCGGCAACACAACATCATGGTGGTGGAGTTTGTGGTATTCCTGCAGGGCTTCTCCAAGCTCTATGGAGGAGAAGGAAGAGTTGGAGGAGGGAGGGGCTGTGCCAGGGAAGGGGTGCAGCTGCCCTCTCTCTCTCCCTCACATATATAGGGGAAAGGGGGTGGAGGAGGCGCCCTAGGGTTCCCTAGGGGAGGGGCGGCGGCCACAGGGAAAACCCTAGATGGGTTTGGGCGCCCCCACCCCTAGGAAACTTGGCCCCCAAGCCGGGAGGGGTGGCTGCCCTAGGGGAGGCGCCCCCACCTCTCCATGTTATGTGAGATGGGGTGGGAGGGGTGCTCAGCCCCTTAGTGGGCTGATGTGCCCCCTGGCCTTGGCCCATAAGGCCCCCAACGCTTGCCGGGGCCTCCGAAACCCCTTTCGGACACGCTGGTCGTCACCCAGTACCCCCGTAACAATTCCGAACTCCAATACCCTTCATTCAATATATCGATCTTCACCTCCGGACCATTCCGGAACTCCTCGTCATGTCCAGGATCTCATCCGGGACTCCAAACAACCTTCGGTAACCACATACTATTTCCCATAACAACTCTAGCGTCACGGAACCTTAAGTGTGTAGACCCTACGGGTTCGGGAACCATGCAGACATGACCGAGACATCTCTCCGACCAATAACCAATATCGGGATCTGTATACCCATATTAGCTCCCACATGTTCCACGATGATCTCATCGAATGAACCACGATGTCGGGGATTCAATCAATCCCGTATACAATTCCCTTTGTCTATCGATATGTTACTTTCCCGAGATTCGATCGTCGGTATCCCCATACCTCATTCAATATCGTCACCGTCAAGTCTCTTTACTCGTTCCATAACTCATGATCCCGTGGCTAACTCATTAGTCACATTGAGCTCATTATGATGATGCATTACCGAGTGGGCCCAGAGATACCTCTCCGTAACACGGAGTGACAAATCCCAGTCTCGATTCGTGCCAACTCAACAGACACTTTCGGATATACCCGTAGTGTGCCTTCATAGCCACCCAGTTACGTTGTGACATTTGGCACACCCAAAGCATTCCTACGGTATCCGGGAGTTGCACAATCTCATGGTCTAAGGAAATGATACTTGACATTAGAAAAGCTTTAGCAGACGAACTATACGATCTTGTGCTATGCTTAGGATTGGGTCTTGTCCATCACATCATTCTCCTAATGATGTAATCCTGTTATCAACGACATCCAATGTCCATGGTCAGGAAACCATAACCATCTATTGATCAACGAGCTAGTCAACTAGAGGCTTACTAGGGACATCTTGTGGTCTATGTATTCACACATGTATTACGGTTTCCAGTTAATACAATTATAGCATGAACAATAGACAATTATCATGAACAAGGAAATACAATAATAACAATTTTATTATTGCCTCTAGGGCATATTTCCAACATTGATAACCCACAAGTATATGGGATCGCGACAGTCTGTGATGGTAGTATTTTACCCAAATTTATTGATTCAGTACAAGGGGAGCCAAAGAATATTTGCAAGTATTAGTAGTTGAATTTTCAATTCAACCACACTTGGAGAACTAAATATCTGCAGCAAAGTGTTTAGTAGCACAGTAGTATGATAGTTTGATTGCAGTGGTAGGAGTAGTAATACTAATGATAACAACAATAGTAGCAACGAAAATAACTTAGCAAGGACCTGTGAAAAGCGTAGGCATTGTATCAGTTATGGATATTTCTATTGGATGATATTCATCATATAACAGTCACAACCTAGAGGGATACACAATAGCTCCAATTCATCAATATAATGTAGGCATGTATTCTGTATATAGTCATACGTGCTTATAATAAGAACTTGCATACCATTTCTTGTCCTAGCCTTCTATTGCAACGGGGTCCATAAGGAAACTAAGGGATATTAATGCCTCCTTTTAATAGAGAACCGGAACAAAGCATTACTACATGGTGAATACATGAACTCCTCAAATTACATTCATCCCCGGAGAGTATACCAACTATTGTCACTCTAGGGTCTACGGATCAGAACAATAACGAGTGCATATTATTAGTCAATAGGATCAAGAATTCAAATATATGCATGAAAACATAGAGGGTTATGATATGAAATCATGGCACTCGGGCCCTAGTGACAAGCATTAAGCATAGAAAAGTCATAGCAACATCAGTCTTAGAACATAGTGGATACTAGGGATCAAGCCCTGACAAATTGACTCAATTACATGACAAATCTCATCCAACTCCATCATCATCCAACAATCCTACGAAGGAATTACTCACTCCCAGTGGTGAGCATCATGAAATTGGCGATGAATAAGGGTTGGTGATGATGATTGTGATGAATCCCCCTCTCCGGAGCCCCGAAGGGACTCCAAATCAGCCTTCTCGATGAAGAACAGGAGGTGACGGCGGCTCTGTACCGTAAAACGTGATGAAACTTCTTCACTTATTTTTTTCTTGGGAAGATAGAATTTATAGACTTGAAATTAGGGTCATCGGAGTCACATGGGCCCCACAAGGTAACAGGGCATGCCCAAGGGGGTGGTCGCGCCCTGTTGCCTTGTGGGCAACAGGTGGCTCCCCTCTGGTGGGTCCTCGCTCCGATTTTCTTTCATAAAAGGTCCCCAAAAAGTTTTACCTAATTCCTAGAACTTTTATTTTTGCACAAAAAATAACACCATGGTAGTTCTGCTGAAAACAACGTCAGTCCGGGTTAGTTCCATTCAAATCATGCAAATTAGAGTCCAAAACAAGAGCAAAAGTGTTTGGAAAAGTAGATACGACGGAGACGTATCAGATAGCACGCTGGTTGGGGATCTCGCCCCTCCCCACGCACGCTGGTACTATTCGAGGTAAACCTAAAACAAAGTCCATAGATATATCCTCCAAGGAACACTGGGTGCAGGCAAAGACATATATAAACCATAAGGATTCAGTCGTGACTTAGCTTTTTGACATGTAGTGCAGCGAGCAACAAAATGCCCAACATCACGTCTCATCTTTGGCCAAAAGAAATGTGTAGCAAGTACGTCCTCTGTCTTCTTCATGCCAAAGTGTCCCATTAGTCCTCTTGCATGCACCTCCTGCGACAATGAAAGACGAACGGAGCTAGCTGGAATGGATAGCTTGTTAGCATGGAACACAAATCCATCATTAACGACAAGCTTGTTCCATGTTCTCCCTTCTTTACAATTATGTAATACATCTTTAAATTCAGCATCATGCACATATTGATCTTTGATGGTCTCCAAACCAAATATTTTAAACTCAAGTTGTGAAAGCATAGTATAGCGACGAGACAATGCATAAGCAATAACATTTTCTTTACCCTTCTTCGTTTTTATGAAATAAGGGAAAGTCTCAATGAATTCAACCCATTTATAATGTCTACGGTTCAGTTTTACCCGACTTTTAATATGTTTGAAAGATTCATGATTAGAATGTATACCAAATTCTTTGGGCCATAAATAATGTTGCGATATTTCTAAAGGCCGAACAAGAGTATACCAAATTCTTTATCGTAAGTAGAATAGTTCTGACTAAGCACTACCAAAAAAAGACACATCTGTGACATTTTGGCCCGAACAAATTTTTTTCCTGTCATGCTTATGACACTTCTATGATGATAATGGTGACAAAAGCACGTATCATCATAGATGTGGTGGGATCCTACTTCTATGACAAAAAATCATGATAGAAAATGGGCTTTTTGTCCTGGGCGGGCCGGGGACGCACCTACATGACATTCTTTGGGTTGTCCATGAGGGAAACAATTGTGGTAGAAGCGAGAGCGAGGAAAATATCCGGGAGTTCCCGGTTACGGTGGGTGGTCGGGGCCAAGCGGTGCACGGAGGTTTGTGTGTTTCTCTCATACATGTATACGCGTGTGTGCGGCGAGGCGTTGGGCTCTAACTGAACCCGAGCGATCGCACTGCTAGCTATGTTACTGAACCCGAGCGATCGATCCCTTGGCTGTTAACTGAACCCAAGCGATTCATTCGCTGCCGACTGAACCCGAGCGATTCCTTCGCTTCTGCTGCTAACTAAACCCGAGTGATCTATCACTTTTATTGCTTACAGAAGCTGATTGAGCCCCTGTATGAGATGTAGCTAGCCGGTGTTGGGTTGCCTCTCGATGAACAATGACCATTGCTACCGTGCGCGCGGTACGTAGAACGAGTCAAGACGTGGTGAGTCGAGCCGATTGGTTGGCTGTGGATGAACAGTTCCCGGTGGGGGTTGGATGAACAGGGCCCAGTGGTAGTAGGCCATTGCCGCTGCATGAATAGGACCCTGAGGAGGCCGCCCCACCCCAGCCGGTTGGGGGTGGTTTAACAGGACCCCGTGGAGGCTGTATGAATAGTAGCCGGTGGAGGCTAGATGAACATGACCCCGTGGATGAACAGTAGCTGGTGGAGGCTGGAGGAAGTCGACGGTGGAGGCTGGAGGAAGTCGACGGTGGATGAACAGTAACCCATGGAGGCTGGAGCGAGGCAGTAGATGGTGGATGAATAGGACCACGTTCTGACCGTAGGCGCTCCAACAGAAGTTTGTTTCCTCTGTTTTACGGTACGCCAGACCCTTCCTGATGAACAGGACCCAGTTTCGACCGTACATGGTCGAACAGAAGGCCGTTTCCTCCATTCTGCGGTACACCCGACCTCGTTTCAGCTGTTCCATCCAAGCTAGTTGGCTCTCGATGAACACGACACATTTCAACCCAGTCGGTTGCCTCCCGATGAACACGACGTTGTTTCCTCCGTTGCGGCCCAGCCGGTTTGCTGCCAATGAACAGGATGACATCGTAGTATGCGTTCGAGACGCCGCCTTAGTTCCATGGTAGTTCTGCGGAAAACAGCATCAGTCTGGGTTAGTTCCATTCAAATCATGCAAATTAGAGTCCAAAACAAGAGCAAAAGTGTTTGGAAAAGTAGATACGACGGAGACGTATCAGATAGCATGTTGGTGGGGGATCTCACCCCCCCATGCACGCTGGTACTATTCGAGGTAAACCTAAAACAAAGTCCATAGATATATCCTCCAAGGAACACTAGGTACAGGCAAAGACATATATAAACCATGAGGATTGAGTCGTGACTTAGCTTTTTGACATGTAGTGGAGCGAGCAACAAAATTCCCAACATCCCGTCTCATCTTTGGCCAAAAGAAATGTGTAGCAAGTATGTCCTCCATCTTCTTCACGCCAAAGTGTCCCATTAATCCTCCTCCATGCACCTCCTGCGACAATAAAAGATGAACGGAGCTAGCTGGAATGCATAGCTTGTTAACACGAAACACAAATCCATCATTAACGATGATCTTGTTCCATGTTCTCCCTTCTTTACAATTCTATAATACATCTTTAAATTCAGCATCATGCACATATTGATCTTTAACGGTCTCCAAACCAAATATTTTAAACTCAAGTTGTGAAAGCATAGTATAACAATGAGACAATGCATAAGCAATAACATTTTCTTTGACCTTCTTCGTTTTTATGACATAAGGGAAAGTCTCAATGAATTCAACCCATTTAGAATGTCTACGGTTCAGTTTTACCTAACTTTTAATATGTTTGAAAGATTCATGATCAGAACGTGTACCAAATTCTTTGGGCCATAAATAATGTTGCGATATTTCTAAAGGCCGAACAAGAGTATACCAAATTCTTTATCATAAGTAGAATAGTTCTCACTAGGCACTACAAAAATAGACACATCCGTGACATTTGGGCCTGAAGGAATTTTTTCTGTCATGCTTATGACACTTCTATGACGATAATTGTGGCAAAAGCACGTATCATCATAGTTGTGGTGGGCTCCTATTTATATGAAAAAAAATCGTGATAAAAAATGGGCTTTTGTCCTGGGCGGGCCGGGGACGCACCTACATGACATTCTTGGGTTGTCCATGACAGAAAAAATTGTGGTAGAAGTCAGGGTGAGGAAAATATCGGGGAGTTCCCGGTTACGGTGGGTGGTCGGGGCCAAGGGATGCACGAAGGTTTGCGTGGTTTTCTCGTACACGTACACGCGTGTGTGCGGCGAGGCGTTGGGCTCTAACTGAACCCGAGCGATCGCACTGCTAGCTACATTACTGAACCCGAGCGATGGATCCCTTGTCTGTTAAGTGAACCCAAGCGTTTCATTCGCTGCTGACTGAACCCAAGCGATTCCTTCGCTGCTGCTGCTAACTGAACCCGAGCGATCGATCACTGTTGCTGCTTACGGAAGCCGATCGAGCTCCCGTGTGAGACGTAGCTAGCCGGTGTTGGGTTGCCTCTCAATGAACAATGGCCGTTGCTACCGTGCACATGGTACATAAAGCGAGTCGAGACGTGGTGAGTCAAGCCAGTTGGTTGGCTGTGGATGAACAGTTCCCGGTGGGGGTTGGATGAATAGGACCCAGTGGTAGTAGGCCATTGCCGCTGCATGAACATGATCCCGAGGAGGCCTCCGCACCCCAGCCGGTTGAGGGTGGTTTAACAGGACCCTGTGGAGGCTGTATGAACAGTTGTCGGTGGAGGCTAGATGAACAAGACCCCGTGGATGAACAGTAGTTGGTGGAGGCTAGAGGAAGTGGATGGTGGATGAACAGTAGCCCATGGAGGCTGGAGCGAGGCAGTAGATGGTGGATGAACAGGACCACATTCCGACCGTAGGCGCTCCAACAGAAGTTCGTTTCCTTTGTTTTACTGTATGCCAGACCCTTCCCGATGAACAGGACCCCGTTTCGACCACACGTGGTCGAACAGAAGGCCGTTTCCTCCATTATGCGGTACGTCAGACCTCGTTTCGGTTATTCCGTCCAAGCCAGCTGGCTCCCAATGAACAGGACACATTTCGACCCAGTCGGTTGCCTCCCGATGAACACGACGTTGTTTCGTCCGTTGCGACCCAGCCGGTTGGCCGCCAATGAACAGGACGACATCACAGTTCGTGTTCGAGACACCGCCCGTATGTATGTACGTAGCCGTATTTACTTTCTTGCAGCGTGGCTATACGTACGTGTACACGATATAGACGGGACTGCGTGACATGCTACGTCTGTGCCTCTACTACGACACATGTCCCTCCTTACTCGGACAAAGTTCATCGCTGCAGAGAGACCAATCGACCAGTATGTACGTACACATTCGTGACCAGATAGACAACACTATGTACGCTTCGACCGGGTGGGTCCTAGCTGTCAGGGAGGATAAGGGCGCACTTCCTTGCGTGTGAAGATATAGCTGGTGGGTCCCAGCTATCAGGGGGAAGAATCATTGTTTTGCCCGTAATAAGGATGCACTTATTTTGCGTGTGAAGATGTAGCTGGTGGGTCCCAGCTGTCAGGGAAGAAAAGATTATTTTAGGGTAAAAAGGATGCAGTCGCGTGCATGCGTCCATGGGCTTGGCGCGTCCCCACTGCCAGCCTCTCCACGTACAATCATCTTCCGATGACTCTTGTTTGTTGACCATGTTGACCATACCGTGCCAAGCGCACCAGGGCCGGTGGACGACGGCGAGGCCCGAGACTAGAATGACCCCGGAGATGGGGAAGACACGGCAATGGAGTCGCAGATGGAGAGGAGTGGGAAACTTGACTTGTTGGGGAGAAAGGATTATTTTTAGGGTAAAAAGGATGCAGTCACATGCATGCTTCCATGGGCGTGGCGCGTCCCCACTCTCAGCCTCTCCATGTACAGTCATCTTCCGACGACTCCCGTTTGTTGACCATGTTGACCATACCGTGCCAAGCGCACCAGGGCCGGTGGACGACACCGAGGCCCCAGACTAGAACGACCCCGGAGATGGGGAAGACGCGGCAATGGAGTCGCAGATGGAGAGGAGTGGGAAACTTGACTGGTTTGGGTGCGCAGCAACAATACCGCCCATAGGAGATAGGAGCAAGATCAGAGGTTAAAGAAGCAGCACCGCTGTTGGATTAACATCCAATGGTCCATCTACTAGAATCATTTGTTGATTAAGTTGACAAAGCCCTGCGTACACGTCGGCTTAGTAGGCCCACAAGTGAGCCACCAAATCTGCCGGGTCACAGCTGTCATCGAGAGGAATATTTTTTTGCACAACAAGGAGGCACTTCCTTCCGTACGAAGATATAGCCAGTGGGTCCTAGCTGCCAGCAGGAGCAATCATTTTTTCGCATAATAAGGAGGCACTTGCTTGTGTGGGTCCCTACTCTTAGCCTCTCCACTTACATCCCTCTTCCAATGGTTGTTGTTTGTTGACCATGCCGCGCCGAGAGCACCAACGCAGTGGACGACTGCGAGGCCCAGGAAGGGAACGACCCAGAGCCGGTGAAGCCACAACAGCGGATGCCCACGCTGAGGGGAGTACGAGGGATGACTGGTCGGTTGCGGGGTGAGGCTGTCGCCGCCAAAAAATAACAGGAGGTGCAGGTGGATAGAGGGATGGCTTGGCCAGCGGTGGGAGTAGGGTGGGCCGGTAATGCCTGCGCGGCAGCAAAGTCAACCACGGAAGGAGGGAGTAGGCAGTCCCGCCAGCGCTTTGAGCGGCTGGAGCAGGAAGAGGAGAGATTGAAGAAGCATGACGGCCATTGGATGGACATCCAACCGTCACTGCTCTTGTGTGTTGACTAAGTTGACACGGCCTTGTGTGCGCGTCAACCTTTTTTAGGAAAGCGTACGCGTTAACCTATAGTAGGCGCACAAGTTATCCTCAAATCTGTGGAAAACAACATACAACCCATCTGCCATTACTTCTAATAATTTACAGCCCATTTGCTAATTCTTAAGGATTTTTCTGGAGCCCATATTCTTTTTGTTAGCATTTCAACCCATATTGTGGCTATGGTTAAAAAATTCTATGAAATTTTGCATATTTCAATGCGGTCCGAACTGTTTTTAAGCTCAAAATTATGAGTCACATTCAAACTAATTTGAAAAGTAATTTTATATCAATATACAGTCCAAATAATTGTCCACGCGTAAAAACCAATGGAATTTAAAATCTCGAAATGAAAAAAAAGAAATTTGAAACTAATTACCGGTTTGAGGTGTTTTAAAAATGTACAACCCTTTTCTCATTACTGATAGCCCATTTTCTCGGCAAGCCAAATGAAACTCTCCTCATCTCGAAAGATTTGCCGCCCAGCAGGGCTGACAAAAGCAAGTAGGCCTCGGTTGGGTATTCTGCAAAAGAAAAAAACTGGGCTAGCCATTTTTAGAAAGAAAAAACAACAACTGGGTTGGTCTTGTGGTAAACATAAAATAAAAGGCTGGCTAGACAGGCCAGAGTGCCCCGCACAGCACAGTTGACACCCTGCTTCTGTATCAAAAATAAAAAGAACTGGGCGAGCTGCTGGGTCCCCGGTGTCAGCCGCTCATTGTGCAATTCTCTCGTTTATTGACCGCGTTGACAATGGCATGGGACCCAGATGTCACAAATCCATTAGGAGGAACCATTTTTTTGGCTTGAAATAGGGAGGTACTTGCTTGCGTACTGCCATGACCCTGGTGCGTCCCTGCTGTCATCCTCTCCACGTACAATTATATTTTGATTGTGTACGCACCAACCTAGTAGGCCCACAAGTCAGCCTCTAAGCCCGTGGTGGACAAATAGAACCCTTTAAAAAAATAACAACCCATTCCATATGTTTAAACGGAAAGTTCGATATTCAGAGCAAAGTAACAGGTCTGATCCAGATATAGAGTACTAAACTTCCATGTTGACAACCATCATATCCAAGTTAACTATCTACTCCCACTAATACTCTAGTAGTGTACAAGTACTAACTTACTCTTAGCTAACTATACGATGCCGGCCTCCATTTGCGGTACACGCTAAACACCGGCACCAACATCCTCCTCCTCGCCCCGGACTTGCCAGAGCTATGATAGGGCGCGTTTCTCGCGCGCGTTGGCCCTTTCCATGTCGGCGTGGTCCACCGAAGCTTCAGCTTCTAAGCGGGAAACCCACTTGACGAGCTGTAGTAAAATTCAGCGTCGCAAACACGTGCATGCCTGACAGCCTCCAAGGCTATTTGTCGGATGCCGGCCTCCATGTAGTCAGCCCAGTTGCAGGCGCTCTGCTCGCGACTCAGAGCGTCGGTGCGCTGCTGCTCCATGCCCCATTGGCTACGCAAATCGGCGACATGCTGCTCCTTCGCCACGCGGTCATGCTCCAACAAGTCCTCATACTCTGCATTCCCATCTAAAGACCGATAGAATGCCTCCTCCCTCCGTCTGCCTTTCGGTGAAAACCGAACACTAGTTCCAGCGGTGAGCACCTCCAGCGTCGCCTATTGCAGATGGGCGGGGCATTACGGACATGGCGAGAACGAGGGGAAGTGGTGACCGACATCGGGCTGGTGGGGGCTTATGAGGATAGGGTGAGTTGGGTGATGATGCCATTGAAGAGCGATGGGAACCAGTAATTATAGGCGGAAGGTAGGTGAACCGGTGTGTCACGGGAAACACGACGGTCATCACGGTCATCGGAATTCAATGAATTAGCAGGCATGGCTTAGCATGCCAGCTTGCCATGGAAAACTAGGAAAAACTGAAATTATGACTGCGTTGTCTCATCTCGTCCCGTCCCGTCCCGTCAGTGGTGCTTACCGTCTGTGCTGGGTCGCACATTAGCATGATGGTCAAACGAGTGCGCTCGATTAATCCAGATGAGGTACGGGCATGATCCGCTGGTTATTCACATAGGATCGATTCGGTCGGATAGTGTAGGTGTAGTATCGCAATAGCTGATGAACATTCGCTGGGAGATAAGGCATTTGCGAACGTTTTTGCTGGCAGTTTCTTCAGATTCGCATTTTCTTCAGAACAACATGTCAGTTTCTTCAGAGGTAGGCATTTTTATTCAGAAAACTTCCACCTTTGGATCTTGCGTCGCAACTAAAACTGCCAGGAGCGTATTAGTAGGCTAGCCAGTGATCGATTAGTAACTTGTAAACACTGAGCACACAGAAATAAGGATCATGCTATGCACAGTAGTAGAAATGTTCACACGAGACTCACAGGCCTGGCATTATAATATGTTCACATTAGTAGCCAAATTAACAACCAACTAGTACGATTCCCATACATAAGATCAACATGCTAATGCATCTCAATGATTCACGGATCATATACAAATATGCAACTCGAAAAGCTAAGATCTAGAAAAAACATATGTTCTTTCTACTAACATGGATGCTTCTCTGGGCCAACATTCAATAGAGAGTGAAAGAAAAATTTGTTTGTGAAGTCTACATTTCCTCTTGCAAACGTAAGTGGTTTCACCAATAGCTGGAACCATGAGAATGAACCACACATGATGGAGGAACATCCACTGCAATATGATTTGGTGTTCTCTCGATCACACGGCGAGACTATTTTCGGAATACAAACTTTAACTTTGGCAAAATGATGCCCATTGTATAATCAGACCAAAGCAATGAAGCACGCAGTGTTGGCCAATAAATAGTACAATACTACTTTTGTGCAGTCCATGAAGTGAATATCCAATCTTTCTGTGTCTATTATCAAATGGCATTGCATGCAATGACTATACTGTTCTCATGTGCAGTTCCACCAAAATTGAGGTCATTTTGTTTGTTTGTCAAATAGCAACAGACAGACATCTGTTTGCACAAATATCAAGCAGCTAGTAAACATATACCCCACCTTGTATTTTCAGTTTAAACACGTCTCTGCTAGTTGTTTCCGGTTAGCATCTGTCATGTTTTGCACTGGACAATTTGATACTTTCATGTTTTGCACTGGACAATTTCGTACTGAATTGATTTGTTGGTACAGAGCAGAAATATAGCGCCTATTCTTCATCAGACCAAGGATATCCATGTCCGTAGTGATGAAAGAGGTGAAATCGATACAACCGAAATTGAGCACCCAACATCGAATCATGTCCTGCACCTCCAATGTAGGTCCACCCTGCCAATAAATTCACATGCAAACCACTAATATTACTACCTAATGACAGTACAAAAAGAGTAGCAAGATAGTAGCAAACCATGTACCTTCATAATGACCTGCTCATAGTGCCACCAATTTGATATAATGGTTTGGAAGAAAACATGCTCATAATGTTGAACCATTTGGAATTTTTGTGCAGGTCCACTAAAATCGATGTTTACACAGATATTGAAAGTGTGATTACTATAAAAGCGGCACTAGTTGAAGCATAGACTCACAAATATAAGCATTCCAATTTCTTAATGGGAAAAGTTAGCAAGACTATTTCTAACTGAAAGTGCTAGTGATCGACTAGAGGGGGGGTGAATAGGCGATTTTTATGAAAGTCTTCAAAACATGGAAGTTTCGAAGACAAACGATAGGAATAAACTTATTACCATGCAGTGGAAGGTAGACTACACTAAGCAAGCCATAGTCAAGTATTCAATGAAGTGAAAGCACAATGACTAATAGCAGCTAGGCAGTATAGATCAGGTAGGAAGATAGTGTGAAGCCAATCAGGACAAGCAGTCACTCAATGAAGACAAAAGATAATGCAATCATACAATGACTTCACCAGGACCAACAGTAAGTAAAGGGACGGGAAGGATGAAACCAGTGACTTGTTGAAGACAATGATTTGTTGGACCAGTTCCAGTTGCTGTGACAATTGTACGTCTGGTTAGGGAGGCTGAGATTCAACTCAGAAGACCACGTCTTCACCTTATTCCCCTTGAGTTAAGGACACCCAGTCCTCGCCCAATCACTCTAGTAAGTCTTCAAGGTAGACTTCCAAACCTTCATAGATTTCGTTCACCGGTGATCCACAATAACTCTTGGATGCTTAGAACGCGACGCCTAACCGGCTGGAGGATTCACAGTCCTCAAGTGTAATAAGTCTTCAGATCACACAGACAGGAAGACTTAAGTGATGCCGAACACTCTTTGGCTCTGGGTTTTTAGGGCTTTATCCTCGCAAGGAATTATCTCTCAAAGGCTTTGAGGTGGGTTGCTCTCAAACGACAAAAGCCGTGCACTAACTCTGAGCAGCCAACTGTTTATGGTTGTAAGGACTGGGCTATTTATAGCCACTAGGCAACCTGACCTGATTTTTCCGAAATGAACCTGGGTCACTAAGGAACTGACACGTGTTCCAACGGTCAGATCTCAAACACACACGGCAACTTTACTTGGGCTACAAGCAAAGCTGACTTACCCAGCTCTGGATAAGATTTGCTCTCATTGTCTTCGCTCGAAGACATAGGATTTTGGTTAAGCATCACTTCAGTCATTCTGAATGGTTCTCTTGGACCCCACTTAACAGTACGGTGGTTCCTATGACTCAACAAACAAGAAAAAGAACGACGAAACAACTAAGTCTTCGCGCTCCATAGTCTTCACACGCTGTCTTCTCTTGTCATAGTCTTCAATGTGAATGTCTTCACATCCCACCTTTGACTTCAATGTCTTCATACATTTTTAGGGGTCATCTCTAGTAGGAAAACCAAATCAATGAGGGACTTCTACCTGTGTTATCCCGCAATTCTCACAAACACATTAGTCCCTCAACCAGGTTTGTCGTCAATACTCCAAAACCAACTAGGGGTGGCACTAGATGCACTTACAATCTCCCCCTTTTTGATGATTGATGACAAACTGGTTGAAGTCTTTAACGGGGAATGAGGGAGTCCTGGTTTAGGTGGTGTCCGGATGGCCGGACTATACCTTCAGCCAGACTCCTGGACTATGAAGATACAAGATTGAAGACTTCGTCCCGTGTTCGGGAGGGACTTTCCTTGGCGTGGAAGGCAAGCTTGGCGATGCGGATATGAGGATCTCCTACCATTGTAACCGACTCTATGTAACCCTAACCCTATCTGGTGTCTATATAAACCGGAGGGTTTTAGTCCGTAGAAAAGAGGACATTCATACAACAATCATACCATAGGCTAGCTTCTAGGGTTTAGCCTATCCGATCTCATGGTAGATCTACTCTTGTACTACCCATATCATCAATATTAATCAAGCAGGACGTAGGGTTTTACCTCCATCAAGAGGGCCCGAACCTAGGTAAAACTTCGTGTCCCTTGCCTCTTGTTACCATCCGGCCTAGACGCACAGTTCGGGACCCCCTACCCGAGATCTGCCGGTTTTGACACCGACATTGGTGCTTTCATTGAGAGTTCCTCTATGTCCTCCCCGTCAGGCTTGATGGCTCCTACTATCATCAATAGCGAAGCAGTCCAGGGTGAGACCTTCCTCCCCGGACAGATCTTCGTCTTCGGCGGCTTCGCATTGCGGGCCAATTCAGTTGGCCATCTGGAGCAGATCGAAAGCTATGCCCCTGGCCATCAGGTCAGATTTGGAAGTTTAAACTACACGGCTGACATCCGCGGGGACTTGATCCTCGACGGATTCGAGCCACTGCCGAGCGCGCCGCACTGTCATGACGAGCATGATCTGGCTCTGCCGCCGAACAGTGCCCTGGAGGCCGCACCCGCATCGGCTTCGACCCTTAATTCGGAGCCACCTGCGCCGATCGAGGATGGATGGTTGGACGCCACCTCGGGGGCTGCGATCCCAACGGTGATCGAGCCGAACACCAGCCCCGCACTCCGCGAGACTCGTGACTCCAAGGAGCCGGACTCCTCTCCGGACTCCGAACCCTCCGCGCCCTTGCCGATCGAATCCAATTGGGCGCCGATCATGGAGTTTACTGCCGCGGACATCTTTCAGCACTCGCCTTTCGGCGATATTCTGAAGACACTAGTCTCTGTCTTTATCAGGAGAGCCCTGGCTGGACTACGGTCAGCAAGGTTGGGATATGGACGATGAAGAAATCCAAAGCCCACCCACCACCCACTTTGTAGCCACTGTCGACGATTTAACAGAATGCTCGACTTCGACTTCGAAGACATCGACGGTATGGACGCCGATGCAGGAGATGATGAAGAACCAGCGGCTATTGGGCCCTGGAAAGCCACCTCGTCATATGACATATACATGGTGGACACCCCAAAAGAAGGAGATGGCGATGGAACAGCGGAGGATGACCCCTCCAAGAAACAGCCTAAGCGTCGGCGTCAGCGGCGCCGCTCAAAATCCCGCCAAAGCAAACACGGTGATTCCAGCACGGGAGATAATAATACTCCGGAAAGTGCCGAAGAAAACCCCCTTCAGCAAGATTCATCACAGGAGGATGGAGAAGCCAGCCCTCGTGAGAGAGCGGCAGACAGAGAGGTCGAGGACGGTAATTATGTGCCTCCCTCCGAAGACGAGGCAAGCCTCGACGACGACGAATTTGTCGTGCCAGAGGATCCCGTCGAGCAAGAGCGTTTTCAATACAGGCTTATGGCCACGGCAAGAAGCCTCAATAAAAAACAACAACAGCTTAGAGCTGATCAAGATTTGCTAGTCGACAGATGGACTGAAGCCCTTGTGGCCGAAGAGCATAAACTCGAACGCCCCTCCAAGAGCTACTGTCGGAGTAAATAACCATGGGTAGCCTAGCCGGCTCCCCCTGGCCCTTCTGAAAAAATTACGAGCCGATTCGGCCCTCAAGAATCCAAGACGCAGGGCCGCCTTCCCCTTGCCGGCTATCTCCAGGCCGGCTATCGAAAGGTGGCCCGACTTCAGCCCTCATGAAGAGAAGCCGCGGGAGGGCCGGCTCCGAGAAGCCGGCCGCGAGAAGGCCGGCTCCAAGAAGCCGGCTCCCATAAAGCGGTCAAGATCGTACCCTCGAAGTCTGCATCCACATAACGGCGATGTGACGGGGCGTGGCTACAGTGAAGCCTGCCACCCCCGAATCCCGGAGCACGCCTGGCACAGTGCGCTGTACAGGTGGCCATGACCCGTCCGGTGCAGCACTGTTGCCACGTTGACCCTGATGTCATCCACAACGGGCTACCAGTACGGCCCACGGGCGGTGGGCCCCTTCGGGCAGAGAGACACCCGAAGGCGGCCAGACCTCCCCAGTCGGCCCAAGATAGAGCCGGCTCCCCACAGCCGGCTTGCCACCTCCCTTGAAGAAGACGCCCCATTAAGGAGACAAGACGCGGAGGGGCTACAGTGATCGCCCATCGGGCAGCGGCACTGTAGCCACGCCCACTTCGGCGAAGCCTTCGCCACCAAGATTGAGCAACAGTAACCAGCCGCCGACAAGGCCCTGACAGTGGGGCCTGCCTGTCGACCAAGGAGCCGGCAGCCGGCGGGACCCACTATCTGGCGGGCCCCAGCAGCCGGCGCAGAAGCCGGAGAGCGTAGACACAGACGGCTGGGCCCCGCGCCCAGCCAGATTACCATTGTACTCCCGGGGGGTAGGCCTATATAAACCCCCCGGGGCATCCATGCAAAGAGAGATCAATCCCTGCTAGTCTCAGACACCACATATGGAGGAGAAGAGAGCAAGCCGTGCCCTTCTTCCTCCTCTCACCAACAGCTCAAGGAGCATCGTGTAGCTACTTGTTCATCTAGTGACCATGCGTAGACCCCGCAGAGCAGCAGTAGGGGTGTTATCTCCACGGAGAGCCCCGAAGCCGGGTAAGATTCGCCGGCGTGCATGTCTTCGCCTCATCCCGTTTCCAGGCACCGGCGACGTCTTACTGGCTCCCACAATGATAAGCCACTCATTGGCATATGTCGCACCTACCACCCGACATTTGGCGCCCACCGTGGGGCTAGGTGCACCGTCGTCCGGAGACCTGTTCTGGACGGGAACCCTCTTCCTCCCCCGTGAGCGTAGCCAGCCCAGCACGCCCGATGGCGCTTGCCACGACGTGCTACAAGGAGTCACCAACATCTGTGCGGTGAGCAGCCTCGCCAATCTCCTTGACAAGACTCTCATCTCTGACGAGCTTGCCCCCGACGCGGGCACAGACCACCTCGTCAACCACCTCGGCCAGCTCCACGTCTTCGGCGAGCCTGCCGTGGACTTGGAGTCGGTTGGCTCCACCGATCCGATGCCTGTCGACTCCGACACGACCTCGCTCGACATGTTCCCCACCAACGTCGCGATCGACAATGACCCGCTTCCCCGGGCCGATGGCTACGGCGCTGTCAACACCGAGGTGATGGTCATCGGCCACGGCGGCGCTTCTGACGAGAGCGCCCACGACGCCTCGCACGCGGCGGTCCACGACTTGTCCGTCCGCCTCCCGGCCGATGCCAATGCTGAAGCACTAGAAGCTCGCTGCCTCGCCCTCCTCGCGGAGGGCCGGAAGTTGGTTTCCATGAGATGCCTCGCTAAGGCCCACCGACACGAGACCGATCGCGCCGCCTTTGGCACGCCCCCCCCCCTAGGCGGGCCTAGCCGGGCCGGTGTTGTCAGACAGCGCGGCGCTGTCGTCGCCGATATGCTAGGAGTCGACCGCCCAGTCTACGCTACTCCACTCGAGAACCTGCGCGCCGCCCAGGCGGCCGTAGACGAGCTAGATGGACTGGGGGCCGAAGAGCTCCCCCACATGACCCGACGCATCAAGCAGCTGATCGATGCAGCCGCGCAGCGGCACGAAGCCGACGCCCGCGCGGAAATCCCTCCCCCACGCCGAGATCACGACGCGACGTCCCGGACGCCGACTACGGGTAAAACCCGCGCGCGGCGTGAGAAAGAACCGGCTGCGAGCCGAAGCCGAACCCGAATCTCCATCGAGCGAGACGCAGAAGGCCACCCCCGGGCCATGGAGTGGCGGATCAACCTGCCTCCGCCCCGGCCCCGTGGAGAGAGATATCCCACCCCGCCGCCTGTTGCGCATCCGACTCTCAGCGGCTGGCTAGGTCGCCGCGAAGGAGTCGGCGAGAACGACGCCCGCCATCGGATCGACCGCCTGGCGCGATCCCTGGTGCTGGAAGAAGAAGACAATGTCGGCCCGCCTTGCTTCGGCCCCCGCATCCGCGATGAGCCTTTCCCCAAAGGGTTCTCGCTCCCATGAGACACGCCCAAGTACAACGGCTCCGTGAAGCCAGAAGATTGGTTGATCGACTACTCCACGGCGGTTAGCATAGCCAACGGCAACAGGCGCGTTGCCGTGAAGTACGTGCCCCTCATGCTGCAGGGCACAACGCGGACCTGGCTCAACAGCCTCAAGCCATACAGCATCAACAGCTGGCTAGACTTCACAGAAGCCTTCGTTCGCAACTTCACCAACACCTACAAGCGGGCTCCCAAGCCCAGACAGCTCTCCTTGTGCGTACAAGGCCCTGCCGAGTCCACTCGCGACTACCTCACGCGTTGGGCCGAGCTCCGCAACTCTTGCGAAGGGGTGCACGAGGTGCAAACCATAGAATACTTCACTGCCGGGTGCCGAGAAGGCACCCTCCTCAAGCACAAGCTCCTCTGCGACGAGCCGACTACCCTCGACGAGCTTCTGATCATAGCGGACAAGTACGCCACCGCCGACTCCTCGATGAAGACCGAACTCCGGGTAGACGCGTCCGGAAAGGTACTCAACCCGGTGCCCAAGACGCCGGCTGGGGACTCCGGCCGACGCCCACACCAGAACGACCACAAGCGCAAGGGCCCGGTGCCGCCCTTCACCAGTCGGCAGGTGGACACAGTCGAAGACGAGCATCCCGAAGCACGGCCCGCACCCATGAAGCAGAGGGGCGGCCAGCCGGCTTGGCAGCCGGCCTTCTCCTACGAGCAGACTCTCGACGCCCCGTGCAAGTTCCACAGCGGCGCGAAGCCGTCCAACCACACGACCGGGAAGTGCCACTGGCTCACCCGAATCTCTAAAGGCGAAGGGCTCGCGCCGCCTCCGCCTGCCGGTCCGCCGCCTCCGGCTCTGCAGCCGCCGGCCGCTCAGCCCACAGTCAGAGCCGTGCACGATGAGTTCCCCGACGAGCATGCCGCCTATATCATCTTTACAAGTCAGCCCGAAGACCGGCGCAACAAACGCCGAGAGCACCAAGAAGTCAGCATGGTTGCTGCCAACCCCGCCGAGCACATGCACTGGTCAGAAAAACCTATCAGCTGGAGCCGGACCGACCACCCAGAGGTGATCCCGTCTCCCGGCTCTTATGCGTTGGTTTTGGATGCCACCCTTGCAACGGATAGACGCGCTGCCCGATTCTCCCGCGTGCTGGTAGACGGCGGGAGCAGCATCAACATCCTGTACCGTGACACCATGGAGCTGAATGTCAAGACGAAGCAACTCATGCCTACTCGAACTGTGTTCCATGGCATCGTACCCGACCTGTCCTGTGCCCCCATTGGCAAGATCAAGATTGATGTACTTTTTGGGGACAAGGAGCATTTCCGCCGGGAAGCGATCTGGTTTGAAGTGGTGGACCTGGAGAGCCCTTACCATGTATTGCTTGGCCGACCTGCCTTGGCCAAGTTCATGGCAGTTCCCCACTATGCATACCTCAAGATGAAGATACCGAGCACCAAAGGCGTCATCACCATAGCTGGCGATTACAAGAAGTCCTCTGAGTGCGCAACAGCCAGCAGTCGGCTGGCCGAGTCCCTTGTGATTGCCGAAGAAAAGAAGATGTTGGACCGAGTCGTGGCCATGGCCAGCAAGCAGTCGGCCTTGTCCCCCGATCCCAAGGAGCATGATGCTCAAGGATCTTTCCAGCCGGCCAAGGAGACGAAGAAGATACCTCTTGACCCCGAGCACCCAGAGAGGTTTGCCGTCATCGGGGCAAACCTAAACAACAAATAGGAAGGCGAGCTCGCCGATTTCCTCCGTGAGAATCGGGACATCTTTGCATGGTCCCCCAAGGACATGCCGGGCGTCCCGAAGGAATTCACCGAGCACAAACTACACGTCCGAGAAGACGCAAAGCCAGTCAAACAACCCCTCCGCTGACTGTTGGAGGACAAACGCAGGATTGTGGGAGAGGAGATAGCCCGGCTTCTGGTAGCCGGCTTCATTATGGAAGTTTTCTTTCCAGAGTGGCTCGCCAACCCAGTCCTCGTGCTAAAGAAAAACAATAAGTGGCGCATGTGTATAGACTACACGAGCCTCAACAAGGCCTGCCCCAAAGATCCCTTTGCCCTGCCAAGGATTGACCAAGTGATAGACTCCACAGCCGGATGTGAGCTGTTGAGTTTCTTGGATGCTTACTCAGGGTATCACCAGATAAAGTTAAATCCGGCAGACCGCCTGAAGACCGCCTTCATCACGCCATTCAGAGCCTTCTGCTACCTGACTATGACATTCGGCTTGAGAAATGCCGGTGCCACTTTTCAGCGTTGCATGCAGAAGTGCCTCCTCAAGCAACTCGGCAGAAATGCCCACGTCTACGTAGACGACATTATAGTGAAGACGGAGAAGCACGACACCTTGCTGGAAGACCTCAAGGAAACATTTGAGAAACTACGCCGGTTCCAAATCAAGCTTAACCCCGAGAAATGCGTGTTCGGAGTGCCAGCCGGCCAGCTCCTAGGCTTCCTGGTCTCCAAACGCGGCATCGAATGCAACCCAGTAAAGATCAAGGCCATTGAGAGAATGGCGATTCCCAACAAACTTCGAGACGTCCAGAAGTTTACCGGATGCTTGGCCTCCCTGAACCGCTTCATCAGCCGGCTCGGAGAGAAAGCTCTTCCCCTCTACCGCCTCATGAAGAAGACCAACCACTTCGAGTGGAATGACCAAGCCGATCAAGCTTTTCACGAGCTGAAGAAGATGCTGGCCACGCCGCCTGTCCTGGCGGCGCCGACTGAGAAAGAGCACATGCTCCTCTACATTGCCGCAACCAGCCGGGTGGTCAGCACCGTCATCGTAGTCCAATGCCCAGAAGAAGGCCGAGCCCAGCCAGTCCAGAGGCCGGTGTACTATTTGAGCGAGGTGCTGTCTACCTCGAAGCAGAACTACCCGCACTACCAGAAGATGTGCTACGGCGTGTACTTCGCCGCCAAGAAGCTGAAGCCCTACTTCCAAGAGCATCCCATCACGGTTGTATGCACCGCCCCGCTGGCCGAGATCATAGGCAGCTGGGATGCATCCGGTCGGGTGGCGAAATGCGCAATCGAGCTGGCCCCCTATACGATCTTCTACCAGCCTCGCACCGCCATCAAGTCCCAAGCATTGGCCGACTTCCTCGTCGACTGGGCCGAGACCCAGTACCTACCGCCGGCTCCCGACTCCACTCAGTGGCGCATGCACTTCGATGGGTCCAAGATGCGCACCGGCTTGGGAGCCGGCGTCATCCTCACCTCTCCCAAAGGCGACAAGCTCAGATACACGCTGCAAATTCACTTTGCCGCCTCCAACAACATGGCCGAGTACGAGGCGCTCATACACGGGCTCCGGCTTGCCAAAGAACTCGGCATTCGCCGGATCCTATGTTATGGCGACTCGGACTTGGTGGTCCAGCAATCATCCAGCGACTGGGATGCCAAGGACGCAAATATGGCAAGCTACCGCTTCCTCGTTCAGCGGATCAGTGGGTATTTTGAAGGATGCGAGTTCCTCCATGTACCACGAGCCGACAACGAGCCAGCTGATGCCCTGGCTCGAATAGGCTCCACTCGGCAAGCAATACCAATCGGTGTCTCTCTACAACGCCTCCTCAAGCCGTCTATCAAGCCGTCTCCAGAGTCCGATTCCATCTTCGTGCCGCCTGACCCCGACGCAGCCAGCTCGAAGAACCAAGTAGGTGACCTGGGGACTTCGATAGTCGGTCAGGGGGTATCAGCAGGCGGCTCGGGGACTTCCGTAG
The DNA here is from genome assembly GCF_018294505.1 of Triticum aestivum. Taxonomy (NCBI): domain Eukaryota; kingdom Viridiplantae; phylum Streptophyta; class Magnoliopsida; order Poales; family Poaceae; genus Triticum; species Triticum aestivum. Next base: position 245,970,396 of record NC_057806.1, read on the forward strand.
TTACGCTCGACCCGAGGACTGCCTCACCCGGCTCGGGGACTGCGGTAGTTGGCCCGGAGACTACACCAACACAACAGGCGGCGGCCGACTCCAGCATTTCACCGCCCAGCCCGCCCGCCCTGGTCGCAGTAGCCGTTCTGGCAATAGAAGAAGTCGCAGCTCCGTCATGGGCTCAATCCATCCTCAACTTCCTAATAAACCAAGATCTGCCGGCTGACGAAGTAGAGGCAAGACAAGTCCAACACCGAGCCGGAGCATACACAATCGTCAACAGAGAACTCGTCAAGCGCAGTGTCACTAGAGTCCTCCAGCGATGTGTTAAGCAAGAGAAGGGCATTGCAATCCTCAGGGACATCCACCAAGGAGAATGCGGCCACCATGCGCCTCAAGATCACTCGTCGCCAAAGCCTTCCGCCATGGTTTCTTTTGGCCGACTGCTTTGGATGACGCCAAGAAGTTAGTTAAACATTGCAAAGGGTGCCAACTCTTTAGCTCCAAGCAACACATGCCGGCTTCAGCACTCAAGACCATTCCCCTCACTTGGCCCTTCGCCGTTTGGGGACTGGACATGGTGGGCCCATTCAAGACGGCGTGCGGCGGCATGACACATATGCTTGTCGCCGTGGACAAATTCACCAAATGGATTGAGGCAAAGCCGATCAAGAAGCTGAATGGGGCGACTGCCGTGACATTTATCATAGATATAACAACTCGGTATGGCGTACCACACAGCATCATCACCGACAATGGCACGAATTTCGCCAAGGGAGCCTTGGCACATTTTTGCGCGACGCAAGGCATCCGGTTGGACCTAGCGTCCGTCGCCCACCCGCAGTCAAACGGCCAGGTCGAGCGAGCCAACGGCCTCATCCTTTCCGGCATCAAGCCCCGACTGATCGTACCACTGGAGCGTTCAGCCAGCTGTTGGCTCGATGAGCTGTCGGCTGTCCTTTGGAGTCTGCGCACTACACCAAACAAGTCAACCGACTTCACTCCTTTCTTCCTCGTATATGGTGCCGAGGCGGTCATCCCAACTGACACCGAGTTCGACTCGCCTCGAGTAACCATGTACACGGAAGCCGAGGCCAAGGAAGCACGAGAAGACGGCGTCAACCTGCTGGAAGAAGGCCGGCTGTTAGCCCTCAGCCGGTCCGCCATCTATCATCAGGGCCTACGCCGCTACCACAGCCGGAAGGTCAAGCCAAGATCCTTCCAAGAGGGCGATCTTGTGCTCCGGCTGATCCAGCGAACAGCCGGCCAGCACAAGCTCTCAGCCCCTTGGGAGGGCCCCTTCATCATCAGCAGAGCCTTAGGCAACGACTCCTACTACCTGATCAACGTGCAGAAGCCGAAGGCACGAAAGAGAGACGACTCCGGCAAGGAGTCGGAACGACCATGGAACGCCAACCTCCTCCGAAGGTTTTACAGTTGAAATGCAGTATGTATCACGCTAACTTTTGTACTAAGTTCGAGACAATAGGCCCCCCGAGGAGAGCTCGGGGACTGCCATCTTTTGTCTATGAAATGAAAAGTATCATGCTTATGGCCTTGTCATTGCATTCACTTTTTTCCGTCCGACACCGGGTTTGACTAGTCGGCCCGGGGACTGGCCGCCTAGAGTTATATTAGAAGTCCTACCCGCAGTCAGACAAGTAGTGTGTCGGCTGCCAAGCTTTCTCTTGCCAAAAGTCGCAGTTCGAAGAACCGGCTGTCCGGCTGGCAAGAGTTAAGGGCAGGAACGGGTGCCCACACGAAAAACGGCTAGGGACTAACGGACTAATATAACAAAAGCCGGTTTTTCTCCCACCACCGACCGGCTACCAGAGTAGCCAGCCGGCCGGCTTCCATTCACCTCGCTCCAATCTAAGAAAGCTCGAGTACTTGCCTTCCCAGAAGGGGAAGGCGGCAAAGGAAACAGCCTGAGGATAAAAAGCATACATGAATGGAAACCAAGCACGCAATAATATTTACATAAAAGACCTTCAAAAGGCCAGCATTCGACATAGTTTGAATACACCCCCAGTGGGTGGAACTACGCAAGTTTGATAAAATCATTCAAAAGGCAACAAGTAGGAAAAAAGAAAGACGGCAGACTAAGCCAAGGGAGCGACTGGCGAGTCGGGCAGGTCGGTGGAGACGGCAGTGCCGGCTGGAGGAGTGGCCGGCTGGCGAACCTCGGCATGATCATCGCCTCCCGCAGAGGGCGCGCTAGCACGCGCCTCATTGCTGGTGGCATGATCAGGCTGAGGCTGGCTGGCCGCTTCACCGGCCGGCTCAACGTCTTCGCCCTCCTCTCCTTCGTCGTCTTCGCCTTCATCGCTGGAGGCGATCTTCTCTACCGAGTCTTCACTCGCTGCCGGGTCCAGCCCGAACCACTCCTCCGGCCGGGCAGCACCGTCATCATTAATTTCAGGAGCAAAGACGCTGATGTCAGTACACTCGGCGATCGTCGAAGCGCGCTGAGCAATAGCCGGCCACACCTCCTCCAGCTCTTCATCGGCCTCCAGCCGTCAGGTGCGTAGCTGGTCCAGGTTCAGCCCCGGATACCAAGCTCGGATGAACTCCAACGCCCACCCAGCTCCAAGCCGGGCCGCTGATGCTTTCCAAGCCTCAAAGCGGCCAACCGCAACTTCCAACCAGTCGGCAGTCCGACTCGGGGTGCGGGGAACCGTCTCGCTTGGCCAGAGGGCGGCCAACACCTGTGCCCCGGCGCGCTGGAGGCGGCGGAGCATACGATGAGCCGGCTGCAGCCGCGCTTGGACCGCCAAGAGTTGCTCCTCAAGCGTCCGACTCGCGTCCGGCGCGATGTCGGGCCCTGCCTGACAGCGCGCTTCATGATGGGCCTCGATGGTTTGGGTAGCAAAGACGGAGTAGCCGGGAAAGTAGTATGCACAGAGAATAAAAAGCAGCACAAGTCAGAACACAAATCAGGCGGCAAGGGGCATGCAAGGAGCGAGGAAGGCGGCTTACCGTCGATCAAATCCTCAATACGGCCGAAGCCTTCATTCAGCGCTTGCCTGGTGTCAGCCCAGCCCGCCGCTTCGGTCTCGAACTCGGCCTTCAGGGCGGCTTCGTTATCCTGCGCCTTCTTCAGGGCCGCCTTGTGGCTCTCCTCCTGGTCAGCCAGCTTCTTGGCCAGGCGGTCGCACTCCAGGACCAAGGCGTCGTACTCAGTTTCCTTGGCGCGAAGGGCGGCCCGCGCCTCGCTGAGCTGCCCCCTCAAGTCGGCATTGGCTCCTGCAAGCATGAAGACAAAAGAAAAATTAATAAGGGGAAGTCGTCAAGGAAGATCCGACCTGGCTGCTCAGCAGTTGGCCCGGATCTCGGGGACTACACCCAGTGGGTGCGCTGACGCGCCCCCACAGGAGACGAACGAGACAAACACGCACTCCGACTGCTGGTCAGGTCCTCAGTTCTCCGGCCCAGCTCCTGAGCCTGGGAGTTGAAGGCGGCTGCGCGAAGCTTATGATACTCCTGGAAGATTATACAGGAGGCAAGGATAAGTTAAGTTGTCAGGACCTAGTAAGTTCCAAACCGCCTGCACAGCAGCCGACTTGGAACTCGGGGACTACACCCAGTGGGTGCGCTGATGCGCCCCCACGGAAGAAATCGAAAGAGCAAAATAACCAAGGACAGAAGACTCACCCAGATGACGGCCCGCGTCGAGAGAAACTCTTGAGTGTATCGCTGCAGCAAGGCGGCCTGAGCTTGAAGCCGGTTCCGGACCTCCTGGGCCGCCGCGTTCAGCTCGCCCATCCCCCCGCTGGGAGTCCACTCGGACGTGCTGACGCTGGCCATCTCTAGGGCCTCCACCGTCTGGCTAGCGCCCGCTGCTCGGTGCAGTTCCGGCACGGAGGCGCCACCCCCTACGCGCCGGCGCAATGCCGGCTGCACCTCGAGGCCGGCCCCTGCCGCCGGCTTGCCCCTGGACGGCTGCTCTGGCGCCGCAGCTGATTGGCCGCTTTGGCCCGCTCCAGTCGGCGCCGTCTGCGACGCCCCCTCCACGAAGATCACGGGATCCTCCCGCCTCTCCATCACCGGCGGGCCTTGGTCGACCTCCTCCAATGGGGGCACGGGAACGTCAGGGGCCACGGCGCGGAGGGGAACAACGAGCAGTGGAGGCCGGTTGTGCGAAGCCTCCGTCTCCGTCTCCGCGGCTGCCGCCTTCGCCCGGGCCTTGGCCGCCGCGTCGGCCTGCTCCTTCGTCACCTGGGCGATCCATCGCTCCGCCGCCTCCCGCTCCTCCCGGGCCTCCCGCGCGTTCCGCTCCGTGGCCTCCTTAAGGTCGGCGCGGGGATCCACACGGCGGGAGCTTGAGGACCCTCCAGTCGGCCCGACTATGGAGCCGCCAGGACCTCGCTCGAGAGAAAGTGGCGCCCTGTCCGGCAAGAAAAGAAAGGTTTAGAAGAGTTTCGGACGAAGAAGACAAAAAATATATACGCAAGACATTCGACGACTTACGCAGAGATCGCCTGCGGCTGCTTCACTGCCTTGCGGAAGCGGGCCGCCTTCGCGGCCGCCTCATCCCGCTTGGTCGCCGCCGTGGAGGCCTTGGATTTTTTCGGCCGGCTGCCGAAGAAGGTCGACGCGGCCCGACGCTTCTGCGCGCCGCCACGGGCAGCCGGCATGACAGACGAGCCCCCGCCTTGATGATCGGGCGCCGGCTGGCGGTGCGGGGCGACTTCGACATCGTCGTCATCCGACCAGTCCTCGAAGCTGGCCCCGAGTCCCGCGCCTCCGGCCTCGTCGCCTTCCCCCACGATGGCGTCTTCCATGGCGGCCGCTCCCAGGTCCGGATCGTCGGTGTCGTCCACCGTGCGGTCGGGGAGGAGCTGGCGCTCTACCCCCGCGGCCCCGGCTGTCGGCGGGAGAAGAGGGTTCTGCAAAAGGCAAACGAACTGATCGAGAGTCGGCTATCATGAGGCCGGCTACAAAAAGGAAGAAAAGAAGAAAGAACTTACGGCAGGCGGAGGGTTGGCACGGGAATACGGCTCCTTGCCGTATCGCCAATCCTCGACGAGCTTGCAGTTGGAGATATAATTCACCATGTAAGACACCTCTGCGTGAGGGTGCTCAGCCGGCAGGGTCGAAGCGGCCGCTCATTTGGCAGATCATGTGAGGCCGGCCTTGGAGCGGAAGAACCCGGCGCTCCATGAAGGCGGCCACCAAGTCGGCTCCGGTCAGGCCCTCCGACTGGATCATCACCCGAAGCCGGGAGACGGCGGCGTTCCCGGCCTGAGATAGCGACCTCGCCCGGTAGCTCCAAGAAGGCTGCCTCCCAGCCGGCGGGCCGGCTATGTAATCCGGCAGGTTGACGTAGTCGCCTTGCTGGGCGACGTTCTTCACGTAGAAATAAGACTTCTGCCAAAGCTTCACCGACTGGATCAGCAGAATGGACGAGAACGGATTATTCTCGCTTGCCCGCCTCATGGCAATGAAGGCTCCGCAGGGGGCGGGCATGCCTGCGACGACGGTGCCGAGCTTGCTTTGGAAGAACTCCCCCCAGAGCTCGAGCGTGGGGAGAACTCCAAGAAAGCCCTCGCATAGGGTGACGAAGGCCGACAGCAGCATCACCGCGTTGGGCGAGAGGTGATATGGCTGGAGGTGGTAGAACTCGAGGAAGGCTCAAAGGAATCCGCTCGCCGGGAGGCCGAAGCCGCGCAGGCAGTGCGAGCGGAAGATCACCCACTCGCCCTCCTCCAGTGCCGGCGAAATCTCCCTCGCCGGCGCTTGACGAACCCGCACAAGGTTCTCGCCGGGCAAACGCCGCATCTGGCGGAGGAACTCGACGTGGTCCTCGTGGACGTTGGAGCCATCCCACGAGCTCGACAGCGCCATGGGAGTGAAAGCACAAGTGCTCCCTAGGTGGTTTTGATAATTGATGACAACATATCTCTTGTTGGACTAACATTTCTATCTAGCATGTTTCAGATAAGTTCAACAATGGAGTGGCATGGACTAAAGGTTGTGGGAACTCCTTCAAGATGCTAAGGACAAAGGATTGGCTAAAGCTTCAAGCTCAAGACTCTTCATTTTACATTTTAGTGATCCAAGATCACATTGAGTCCATAGGAAAAGCCAATACTATCAAGGAGGGATGAGGTGTTGCTTAATGAGCCTCTTGCTTCATGTGCTTAATGATATGCTCCAAAATCCTCAGCTACTTTCCCACTTCCACATATGACCTAAACCCTAAGTCAAACTCGGTCCTACTGATTCTTTCTATCCGGCGCCATCGAGTTTCACTTGTCATAAGCCACTGCCAAACCCTAGCAATTCGGTTCTACCGATAGGGATCTCGGTCTCACCGAGATGGGATTGCAAACTCTCTGTTACCTATTGCAATATTTCGAGATATGCAATCGGTCCCACCGAGATTGCAATATAAATTCAGTGTTTCCTTTTTGTAACTTTTCGGTCTCACCGAAAGAGCAAATCGGTCCCACCGAGTTTGCCTGACCAACTCTCTGGTTAGCTAATTACCAAAATCGGTCTCACCGAGTTTGTGTAATCGGTCTCACCGAGATTACGTTATGCCCAAACCCTAACCATATTGGTCCTACCGAGTTGCATGTCAGTCCCACTGAAAATCTCTAACGGTCACTAGGTTTACCTTTTTGGTCCGACCGAGTTTGTTGATTCGGTCCCACCGAGATTGGAAAACTGTGTGTAACGGTTGGATTTTGTGTGGAGGCTATATATACCCGTCCACCTCCTCTTCATTCGTGGAGAGAGCCATCAGAACACATACACAATTCCAACTCATATGTTCTGAGAGAGAACCACCTACTCATGTGTTGAGACCAAGATATTCCATTCCTACCATATGAATCTTGATCTCTAGCCTTCCCCAAGTTGCTTTCCACTCAAATCTTCTTTCCACAAAATCCAAATCCTATGAGAGAGAGTTGAGTGTTGGGGAGACTATCATTTGAAGCACAAGAGCAAGGAGTTCATTACCTACACACCATTTGTTACTTCTTGGAGAGTGGTGTCTCCTAGATTGGCTAGGTGTCACTTGGGAGTCTCCGACAAGATTGTTGAGTTGAACAAAGGAGTTTGTAAGGGCAAGGAGATCGCCTACTTCGTGAAGATCTACCGCTAGTGAGGCAAGTCCTTCGTGGGCGATGGCCATGGTGGGATAGACAAGGTTGCTTCTTCGTGGACCCTTCGTGGGTGGTTGCTTCTTCGTGGACCCTTCATGGGTGGAGCCCTCCGTGGACTCGTGCAACCATTACCCTTTGTGGGTGGAGCCCTCCGTGGACTCTCGCAACCGTTACCCTTCGTGGGTTGAAGTCTCCATCAACGTGGATGTAGGATAGCACCACCTATCCGAACCACGGGAAAAACATCCGTGTCTCCAATTGTGTTTGAATTCTCCAAACCCTTCCCCTTACATTCTTGCATGTTGCATGCTTTACATTCCGCTGCTCATATACTCTTTGCATGCTTGCTTGATATGTATTGTGAATGTTGAAATTATGCCTAAACTCCACTTAAACCGAAAAAGCCTAAAAATTGCAACTTTAGCACTAAGTGTCTAATCACCCCCCTCTAGACACATCTACTTCTAGATCCTACAAGTGGTATCAGAGCTTTGGTCTCCATTGCCTTGGTTTAATCACCATTGGAGGAAGATGGATGTGTCTACTTTAGGGAGTCTTAGACATAGAGTGCCTATTCTTGATGGAGAGTATTTTCATGAGTGGAAAAATGAGATGCTTGTAATCTTCAATCAATATCATTTGAACAAGTATATTGCTAATCCTTGTGCACCTCATATTGATCCTTTGCATCCTACCCTAGATGAAGATATTGACATGATTCGCAATCTTAGAACTGTTGAGCTCATGAGGATTGCCCAAAAATTTGATTGCTAGTTTGCCTACTCTTAATTGTGCCTATACTATATGGAAATTTCTTGAGGAACGATTTCCCGATCATTCCTTGAAAAATTTGGATGAAATTCTCCATAAATCTATTGCCTTGAGTAAGATGAACTCTAGTGATCCTAGTTTTGGTAATTGTCTATTTGAACTTACCAATCTTAAGCATGCTAAAGGAGATGTTGGAATCATTAGTGATATCATATTCGAAGCTATAAGAATTCATAAAAGTGACCACTTTGATGATCATTTATCTAATGAATTACCCTCTCTAGGAAATGATGAGTCACAAGATCATGATGAACATGGATACTATGATGATGATGATAGTGACTTCGATCTTGATGATGCAATGAGACATTTTGGTCTTATGGCAAATCTTCGGGGATATGAATCAGGAGGAAAGGAATGGGTTCTTGATAGTGGATGTACTGATCATATGACCGAAGATGAAGAGATGTTTCGTGAGCTTGCTGAAAATGACGGCCCTCGAAAATATGTCACCTTTGGTGATAATTCAAAGGGTAAAGTGGTTGGCCTTGGTAAGGTGGCCATCTCACATGATAGTTCCATTCAAAATGTCATGCTCGTTGAATCTCTCGGCTACAACTTACTTTCAGTATCTAGACTTGCTGATTTCGTTTTGAATGTCCTATTTACTGAGGTAGATTGCCAAGTATTTCGTCGAGACAATCATAAAATGGTCTTTACCGGTATGCGTAGAGGTGATCTTTACATTGTCGATTTCTCTAAAAAGGCACAACCTAAAACTTGCTTTGTTGCTAAATCCTCAAAAGGTTGGTTGTGGCATAGACGACTAGGTCACGTTGGCATGAGAAACCTTGACAAGCTTATTAAAGGAAATCATATCCTTGGAGGTAACGATGTCATATTTGATAAGGATAGACTTTGCAGTGTTTGTCAAGCAGGTAAACAGGTTGGAGGAAGGCATCCCATGAAGAACATCATGACCACAAGAAGGCCACTCTACTTCACAAGGATCTTTTTGGTCCCAACGCCTACAAGAGTCTCGGTGGAAATTCTTTTGGTCTAGTTATAGTTGATGATTTTTCAAGATTTACGTGGGTGTTCTTTCTTAATGACAAGTCGCAGGTCCAGAAGATCTTCAGAAACTTCGCTAGGAAGGCCCAAAATCAGTTTGATGTGAAGATCAAGAAGGTTCGGAGTGACAACGGAACGGAGTTCAAGAACGCAAATGTGGACACCTTTCTTGACGAAGAAGGGATTTCACACGAGTTCTCGGCTACGTACACACCTCAACAAAATGGAGTTGTTGAGAGGAAGAACCGGACGCTCATCGAAATGGCAAGAACAATGCTTGATGAATACAAGACGCCGAAGCACTTTTGGGCAGAAGCGGTTGAGACAGCTTGTCATGCAACAAATCACTTATATCTTCACAAGCTACTCGGCAAGACGGCATACGAGCTTCTCACCGGTAACAAACCCCAAGTTGGATACTTTCGAGTATTCGGCTCAAAGTGCTACATTCTTGATAAGCATCGTCGTTCAAAATTTGCTCCTAAATCTCATGAAGGTTTTCTACTTGGTTATGGCTCAAACTCTCACACTTACCGTTTCTACAACAATTTCACCCGAAAGGTTGAAGAGACGGTAGATGTGAAGTTTGATGAATCTAATGGCTCGCAAGTAGAGCAATTGCCAATTGATGTAGGAGACAGAGACCCTTCAGAAGCAATCCAAGACTTATCCATTGCCAAAATTCGTCCAACGGAGGTGAAGGAGAGTACTTCATCCATCCAAGTGGAAGCTTCTACTTCACGACAAGGTGAACCAAGAATCGAAACGGAAGCATCCACAAGTGGGACACACCAAGATGAAGAAGACGAGGAAATACATCAAGACGAACATCAACAACCTCCTTCTCCACCATGACAAGAGAACGACAACGTCAACAATGAAGAAGACCAAGAAGAAGAACAAGATGAAGAAGATGTTCAACAAAGACCCAAGCAAAAGCTCTCACGAGTTCGAGCAAGAATTGCCAAAGATCATCCCGTCGAGCAAATCTTAAATGATATACAAACCGGGAGAATCACTCATTCAAAGACTCATTTAGCTAACTGTGAAAACTATTCATTCATCTCTAGCATTGAACCTATGAAGGTTGAAGAAGCATTGGAAGATCCGGATTGGATAAACGCTATGCATGAAGAGCTACACAATTTTGAGAGAAACCAAGTTTGGACATTGGTTGAGAAGCCCGACAACAACCACAACATCATTGGTACCAAATGGGTGTTTCGCAACAAGCAAGATGAAGATGGACAAGTGGTTCGCAACAAAGCATGTCTCGTCGCCCAAGGGTACACACAAGTTGAAGGTATGGACTATGGTGAGACATATGCTCCCGTTGCTAGACTTGAGTCCATTCGCATCTTACTTGCCTATGCTAATCACCATAATATCACCTTGTACCAAATGGACATTAAAAGTGCTTTTCTAAATGGTGAAATAGAGGAGGAAGTTTATGTCAAACAACCTCCCGGCTTGGTCAATCCTAAGAAACCTAATCATGTTTACAAACTTCACAAAGCTCTTTATGGTCTTAAACAAGCTCCTAGAGCATGGTATAAATGATTGACCCAGTTCCTTATTGCAAGTGGTTTTGAAATTGGTAAAATTGATTCTACTCTTTTTACTAAAAGGGTTAATGGAGAACTATTTGTATGGCAAATTTATGTTGATGATATCATATTTGGTTCAACTAACCCTCTCTTTAGTGAAAAGTTTGGAAAGCTAATGTCAGAGAAGTTTGAGATGTTTATGATGAGTGAACTCAAATTCTTTCTCGGTTTGCAAATCAAGCAAACTAAGGAAGGTACATTTGTCTCTCAAACGAAGTACACCAAGGACTTATTCAAGAAGTTCAATATGCAAGAATGCAAAGGTATGTCTACACCCATGCCTACTAGTGGACATAATGATTTGACCAAAGATGGTGAACTGGTTGATCAAAAGGTTTATCGCTCTATGATTGGTTCATTGTTATACCTATGTGCTTCACGTCCCGATATTATGCTAAGTGTGTGCATGTGTGCACGATATGAAGCTGCTCCTAAAGAATGTCATCTTAAGGCTGTGAAAAGGATAGTGAGATATTTAATCCATACACCAAATTTTGGCATTTGGTATCCTAAGAGGTCTTCTTTTGATCTTGTTGGCTATTCCGACTCGGATTATGCCGGAGACAAGATTGATAGAAAGTCCACTTCGGGTACTTGTCAATTTCTTGGTAGATCTCTTGTGTCTTGGTCTTCCAAGAAACAAAACTCGGTATCCTTATCCACCGCCGAAGCGGAATACATTGCCGCTGGTTCATGTTGTGCTCAATTACTTTGGATGACTCAAACTCTTAAAGATTATGGGATCTATGTGAAACATGTTCCACTACTTTGTGACAATGAAAGTGCTATCAAAATTGGTCATAATCATGTACAACATTCTCGAACTAAGCATATTGAAGTTCGTCATCATTTCATTTGAGATCATGTTGCTAAGGGTGACATTAATCTTAAGCACGTTCGCACCGATAAGCAATTAGCGGATATATTTACTAAACCTCTTGATGAGAAAGTGTTTTGCAGGTTGAGAGGATAATTGAACATCATTGATGCTTCGAACTTGGAGTAGAAACTCCATTGGATACATGCAAGACATGAGCTTATGACTAATCCATGATATATCTCTTATGATAACTATCTTATGTCTTGGATATATTTGCACCTTGCATGTTGTCTAACCCATGTAGGTGCTTGGTTGAATCTAATTCCATGAGATTGCGACTCACTCACATCTTGAGCAATCTCTACATCACCAAGACTCTACACAATGGTGGTTGAAGACAAGGAAGCACAAAACCATTCAAACATATCCTTTGACAAATTCTATGTTGAACTTCATGATTGTCATTTTTGGATACACAAGTGCTCTTCCTTGCAAGAACTAACCCATGTAGGTAGATGAACTCAAACTCCAAGTGGTGCTCCCAACTCTTGATGAGCTACATCAACCTTGAGCACCAACACAAGTTCAACTACATGAGCAAGAACCACACCACCACCCAAGGTATGATATTCCATCTTAGAGAAGCTTTACTCCAAGACATGAGTCAAAGCAACTCAACAAGATGTGAATACATCAAGATGCTTAAACGAAAAATGGTATCCCCATTTTGAGCTTAAACGATAAGTATGACCTATGATCAAGTGTTCTCACTTGACTCCTAAGTCAATATACTCTAACATAGGTGACTATGTCACCGCCCAACTCTAGATGAAGTTCTCTTGTGTTCTTTTCTGTGTTATTGCATTTGTCTCATGCATGTTTAGTTTCTTTCTTTTTTTCAAAAAAAACTTCATCTAGATCTTTCAGTTTCTTCTCTTTTCTCTTTGTTCTTGTTCTGCATTTTCTGCATTTAATTCCTTGCAAATCCTTCAGGTAATTCATTGCAAATCTTTGTGAGATCCTACATGTCTAGTGAGCTGAGGTGACAAGTGTTTTTATCTGTGTAAACTCGGTTTCACCGACTTGCAATTTTCGGTCCGACCGAATCTTTTCGGTACCACCGAAATATGCCACTCGGAGCCACCGACTTCGCAACAGGAAAAACAGTTTGTCACTTATTCTATATTTCTTCTGATCCAGCTCTACTCAATGAATCTTGTCCTCTACAAGCATCACAGTTTTATCCATTGATTTGTGCTGAGTCTCAAGGACCAAACCTATAAGACGGATTCCAGAAAGCCCTTCTTGGAAATTGATGTCAAAGGGGGAGAGAGAGATCACATCAAAGCTTGTAGGAGAGAGAGAGATCACATCAAGGGAGAGAGAAAGTCTCAAGGATCAAACCTACAAGAGAAAGTATTAAGGGGGATAAAGAGATTTCTAGGGGGAGAGAAAATACTCAAGGATCCCAGATGCTTGATGTTCAAGAGGAGAGATGTCACATGTCCTTTTAGGGCAAAAGACATGTATTTGCATTAAGTTCTATCCATTTGTATCTTTCAGCTCTAATTTTCTGTTCCCTATCTTCTCCCAATATCCCATGTAAGATTCAGGGGGAGCATGACACCTATGGGAAAGAAATCAGTCAAATTCATTGCATATCTTTACTCTTGGGGACATGTTAAATCCAATGTGGTACCTTGTACTCACTCTCTACATGTCATCCCAGTCTTGGTATTCTTGTGGTTTCTTTTGTTTGCTCTGGCTAGTGGATGTACATGTGTTATCTAACCTTGTTTGTGCAGGTTCATTCCATCCTAAGCCAACTCAAGACCACAAGGTAAGTATATGCATCAAAATCATGAGTATGAGGAGTTCTTGCTTATGTACATACTGTTTGCAAGAAGGACTCATGAGCATGAAGGTATTTTCCTTGATAATCTTTTGCTCTGATGCATATGGCACCCGAAGGCGGCCAGACCTCCCCCAGTCAGCCCAAGATAGAGCCGGCTCCCCACAGCCGGCTTGCCACCTCCCTTGAAGAAGACGCCCCATTAAGGAGACAAGACGCGGAGGGGCTACAGTGATCGCCCACCGGGCAGCGGCACTGTAGCCATGCCCACTTCGGCGAAGCCTTCGCCACCAAGATTGAGCAACAGTAACCAGCCGCCGACAAGGCCCTGACAGTGGGGCCTGCCTGTCGACCAAGGAGCCGGCAGCCGGCGGGGCCCACTAGCCGGTGGGCCCCAGCAGCCGGCGCAGAAGCCGGAGAGCGTAGACATAGACGGCTGGGCCCCGTGCCCAGCCGGATTACCATTGTACCCCCCGGGGGTAGGCCTATATAAACCCCCCAGGGCATCCATGCAAAGAGAGATCAATCCCTGCTAGTCTCAGACACCACATAGGGAGGAGAAGAGAGCAAGTCGTGCCCTTCTTCCTCCTCTCGCCAACAGCTCAAGGAGCACCGTGTAGCTACTTGTTCATCTAGTGACCATGCGGAGACCCCGCAGAGTAGCAGTAGGGGTGTTATCTCCACGGAGAGCCCCGAAGCTGGGTAAGATTCGCCGGCGTGCATGTCTTCGCCTCATCCCATTTCCAGGCACCGGCGACGTCTTACTGGCTCCCACAATGATAAGCCACTCGTTGGCATATGTCGCACCTACCACCCGACAGCTACCCAAAGCGCAGGTTGCTACCCCGATTAGAGGAGGAAGCACTTAAACTTACATCACCAGATACGGCCGACCGGCCACCTCGTGGCCGTGACAGAGAGGCCTCTCGGCCCTCCACTCAAGCCGCACCCCGTACCAAGGGACGGGAAAACGCGCCAGACCTGCGAGATATGTTGGAGGACAAGGCAAGTCAAACAAGATCGATCTACAGATCGCGTGGGCGCCCCACGACTCGAGACGATAACCGTCACGCCAGACAGAAATCTGGTAGGGCCGAACATAGTAGACAAAGCTCATTGGAGCTACGTCGTGATATAGACCAGTACAGAGGCGCCGCACACCCACTATGCTTCACAGACGAAGTAATGGATCATCAAATCCCCAAGGGTTTCAAACCCGTAAACATCGGATCATACGATGGCACAATAGATCCTGCGGTATGGATCGAGGATTATCTCCTTCATACCCACATGGCACGCGGCGATGATCTCCACGCCATCAAATACCTCCCACTCAAGCTTAAGGGACCAGCTCAACATTGGCTTAACAGCTTGCCAACAGGATCAATCAGTTGTTGGGAGGACCTGGAAGCCGCATTCCTCGACAATTTCCAGGGCACTTATGTGCGACCACCAGACGCCGATGACCTAAGCCACATAATTCAGCAGCCAGAGGAATCGGCCAGGCAATTCTAGACACGGTTCCTAACAAAGAAAAATCAAATAGTGGACTGTCCGGACGCAGAGGCCCTAACAGCCTTCAAACACAATATCCGCGACGAGTGGCTTGCCCGGCACCTTGGACAGGAAAAGCCGAAATCTATGGCAGCACTCACGACACTCATGACCCACTTTTGCGCGGGAGAAGATAGCTGGCTTGCTCGTAGCAACAATATAACCAAGAACCCTGGTAATTCGGATACCAGGGACAGTAGTGGCAGGTCGCGTCGTAACAAGCAGAAGCGCCGCATTAACGGCGACAATGCTGAGGATATGGCAGTAAATGCCGGATTCAGAGGCTATAAATCCGATCAGCAGAAAAAGCCATTCAACAGAAATCTTAGGGGCCCGTCCAGTTTGGACCGAATACTCGACCGCTTGTGCCAAATACATGGCACCCCTGAAAAGCCGGCCAATCACACCAATAGGGATTGTTGGGTGTTCAAGCAGGCAGGCAAGTTAAATGCCAAAAATAAAGACAAGGGGCTGCATAGCGATGATGATGAAGAGCCCCGGTCGCCGAACAATAGTGGACAGAAGGGTTTTCCCCCACAAGTGCGGACGGTGAACATGATATACGCAACCCACATCCCCAAGAGGGAGCGGAAGCGCGCGTTAAGGGACGTATACGCGGTAGAGCCAGTCGCCCCAAAGTTCAACCCATGGTCCTCCTGCCCGATAACCTTTGATCGAAGGGACCATCCCACTAGCTCCCGTCATGGAAGATTCGCCGCATTGGTTTTAGACCCAATTATTGACGGATTTCATCTCACTAGAGTCCTTATGGACGGCAGCAGCAGCCTGAACCTGCTTTACCAGGATACAGTGCGGAAAATGGGCATAGATCCCTCGAGGATTAAGCCCACCAAAACGACCTCTAGAGGCATAATACCAGGTGTAGAGGCCAACTGTACAGGCTCAGTCACACTTGAAGTGGTCTTCGGATCTCCGGATAATTTCCGAAGCGAGGAGTTAATCTTCGACATAGTCCCATTCCGCAGTGGCTATCACGCACTGCTCGGGCGAACCGCATTCGCCAAGTTCAATGCGGTACCGCACTACACATACCTTAAGCTCAAGATGCCAGGCCCTCGAGGAGTAATTATGGTCAATGGAAACACCGAACGCTCCCTCCGAACGGAGGAGCACACAGCGCCCCTTGCAGTGGAAGCACAAAGCAGCCTCTCCAGGAAATTCTCCAGTCCGGTCATTAAACGTCCGGACACCGTCAAGCGCGCCCGGAGTAACCTACAACAAGACCGCCTGGCACGTTCCGAGCAGGCGTAGCAATGCGGCCCCAACCCCAGCCCTCGCAAAAATGCGACACCAGTGCTTCACGTACATAACTACGCTCTAGAAATACCATGGGTAAAGGGGGAGGGGCACCATCACGGCACGCCCGAAGCACGGCTTAAACCGCACCAGGGGCTGCCGATTTTTTAATTTTCGCTTACTTTCAGGACTCCATTCTTCGGAAGGCCCGTTCGGCAATTCAATTGCCGCACAAACGATGCAAGAGCCAGGGAAGCAGACAAGCCATGCCGCATTACGGAACTCCCAGGTGGTCTCTATCACGAGTAGTATACCTGTTTCGCATACCATTCCGCAACCTGCCCCTGGAACGGACATGTTAAATAGTCCAACCTTTTGCTTATCGCATTATTTGTATCGTTCTGCTTTGATCGCACCCCTTTTTAATAAACAATGCATAACTTTTGTCTATTTTTGCATTACTCTTTTTTTACAAATATATGTTCCTTAACGACATGTTGCCCCCGTACACTTTGGTACGGCCAAAATACACCAGGGGCTTCAGTACCCCTCACTATGGTGTGAGAAGTCCAAACACTTTAACAAGTGCGGCACCCCGAACTTATAGCATTATATGCATCGGCTCCGAATCATGTCTTGGGTCAATAGTTGGGTTTGCCCGGCTCCTATGTTTTGGTGCCTTATGTTCCGCTATATCGGCTAAGGTAGCACTAGGAGAACTACTGCGATTGTGCCCCAGTTGAGCTGGGTCGAGCACCTCAGTAGAGAAAGCTAAAACTGACTGTTATGATGAAGCGAGAGCTGGTCGCTGTTCGAGAGGTTTTTTCGAGTCCCTAAAGACTTATGCCGCTTCGGGCGAGGAGTCGGCTCTGTTCGGCCAAGGCGTGGATAGCGCCCCGAACTCGGTCTTTCGAATACCAGGGGCTTCGCCGAAATTTAAAATTATAGAATTCTATGGCTAAGTGAGAGTGTTCAAGCATTATAGTCTGATTGCCTTGTTCGTTGTGCTGAGCGCCTCCCTCAAAGGACCCAAACATGGGAAAAAGAGCGCTCAGGTTTATCCCCAAACACCCCAACACTAGCGGCATGGGGGCAGAAGCCGATGACTCGCCATCTCTCAGAATTGATAAACAACCGCACAGAAGGTAATATTTTAAATTCCAACAGCATTGCTTAGCGCATATGAACAAGTTTTCAGCGCACAGGACAAAACGAGCGAGTTTTACTCAAAAATTACATCCCTGGAACATTCATCCGCCATAAGGCAGGCAGCCTTCAGAACATCCTTATAATAATTCTCGGGCTTGTGATGCTCCTTCCCCGGCGGTGTCCGTCCTTCACAAGCTTCTCAGCATCCAGCTTGCCCTGGTGCACCTTAGCACGGGCAACCCTACGGGCACCTTCAATGCAGACGGAGCGCTTGATGACGTCGAGCCTTGGACAGGCCCCCACCAGCCGTCGCACCAGCCTGAAATAGCTCCCAGGCAGAGCCTCTCCAGGCCATAGCCGAACTATGAGGCCCTTCA